>NC_052475.1:5945238-6245238 GCF_009730915.1 Dioscorea cayenensis subsp. rotundata
TGTGCTAGCACAACTTCCCTTGTGCCTCCAACTTGCTCCTTTATGCCTTAGAAAGTGTGGATAAGCTTGATCTTTTCCCTCATCAAAGTCCTCCCGGTGGAGAAGAATATCCCCAACAAAGATAAAGAGGAAACCGTAAAAACTGGAGTTATAAAGAGGGGTTTCGGGCTCAACACGGTTAGCGCACACTCATGTCCTGACCGTGTCATATCGGGAGAAAATTAAGTGAAACAGAGTATCTCTGCCTGGAATGTTCTGTGGAAGGGACACGGTCGTTTCCTGGCCATGCAATGCTATGACACGTTCGTGTCAGGGGCTCCCAGCTCATGTCAATAATTTTCACTAAAATCACTCTTGGTTTGGGATTTTCGGAGGCATGGACACGGTCATGTCTTGACCATGTCAGGCTTGAAAGTGTCCTTCACAGAATTCTCGTTAGATTAACATTGGGCTAAGAACTTTGAAGGTATGACACGAGCGTGTGCACCCAGTGTCAAGCTTGAGTACTTGAATTCCTTTTAAATATCTTCTTGTTTTCTTCCCGAATTCACTTCAAGATGTATTGAGCCACCAATTTCTGCACATTTAGCGGAAATACCCATAATAGCACTGCTCATGTATAAAAGTAAACTTGAGAGCAAGCAAAATGATAAATTTAGGGTATGAAAACATGTATACAAAAGTGTACTCATCAAGTTCTTCGTAAAATAGGCCAATTTGAAGTTAAGATTTCTTATCCCAAGATCCTTCGGAGTGAGTTAGCATAAGATTTTATTCATAATACAATTAGGGAGTAGATTCAGGAAGAGATTTAGATTTAAACTTCATATGGGATTAAGTTTAATTGCTTCGAATAAAGAGTTATCTATTTTTTGGATGTGTGCTTTCTCTAGAAAAAGTTCATAGAGTGTATTGTGGTGATAGAATAGTCTGTATTAGTGCTATATAAGATCATTTACTATTCACCCTGGGAAAGGGGGTAGCATGTCTTAGGAACTCTCTTGGTTCAACTAGATTCTAAGATTGAATGCAACCATCGTCTAGGACCTAACATACCCTAATGGAAGTCTATGCCTAGACACCCTTTATTTATGCTTATTTTGTCATATTTTCTATTTGTTTCTTTAATTCTTAGTTTTTACTTTGCATTTACACTCCACTAGTTCAATTAGGTTAATTGTCGGGTTTAGAGTTAGTACTACAATTCTTTAGTTCCTTGTGGACAAATAACGTTGCTTTATAGCACTCTATATTACTTGGCCAACATGTATACTTGCGTACAATAGGTGATTATGATTTTTCATCATGTTTTTGACACCATTACCGAGGAACTTAGAGATATTAGGACCATTTGTTTTATTCTGTCTAATTTTCTATTTCTTTTCTTTTCCTTTCTTGCTCTTACTTTTCTTCTTGTATTCATTCTGATTCATAGTCTCTTGTTCATTTGTAGAGTATTTGAAAGAATAAAGCATGAAGAATTATGGAGATCAACATTAACGTTGAATAAGTGATTGGAACACGATTGAGAACAACTTTTTTGACTGAGACAAAATTGTTAATAGTAAGGGTAGAAGAAGAACATTCCAGCGCAATGGTAGATTAGGGAGATCGTCAAAGGACTCTATCTAATTATACTAGGACAATACAGAAAGGATCCTAGTCTAGTATAGTTCGACAACTTACAATAGTAAATAAGTTTTAACTGAAGCATACTTCCGTGCAAATGGTTCAGCAATCAGTGCAGTTTCATGGATTGTCAGATGAGGACCCTACTCTTGACATTGGGGAATTTCTTGGAAGTAAATTTTTAACAGGGCACTAAACTATGACCCTTTTTCATTTTTGGGTTCAAACTTTAATTTGAATAAAAATGGTTATCCAACTTTAGTTTTATTTCACTGGGTAGTCACCCTAGGGAATTTAGTCCATTTTTGATGATCTGATGTTGAACATTCTATGCCAACAAATGATATGGAATTGCCAGCTAGGCGGATAATATGCCAATATGTCCTAACAAAGAATTTCTGGCATCTACATCATATAAAAAAAAGGCCAAAATCTCTTAGGTAGGCAGCCGATAAAGCAAAATTGAAGCTGGATAACCATTTTGATTCAAATTGAAGTTTGGCCCCCAAAATGATAAAAGACCATGGTTTGGTGCGCTTCCAAAAAAATAACATGCTAAAGATGAATGGGGTCACATATTATGCAATATTGTTGAGACTGCTCCCATTTTTATTCAAGGGCCGAACCAACCAGTGGCTCCAAGCACTTCCCTGAGACTCCATTACTACTGAGAGCAACTTATGGAAGCATTTCTTGCTTGGTAGTTCCCTCCAGGAAGGACCACCAAACTGAGGTAGGAGATCACCTCATTAACTCAGGTGGACACCTAGCCTCTATTCAAGACATGGGAGAGATTTAAGGATTTACTTAGGAAGTGCCCACATCACAATCAACCTGAGTGGATGGAGGTCCAGATATTTCATCAAGGGCTTAATCAGAACACCAGATAATTGATTGATTTAGCAGCAAGAGAGTCACTTGGTAGTAAGGCCTTGGAGGAAGCCAAACAATTGATTGAGGAGATAAATATGAACAATTACCAGTAGACTTCAAGGGGAAGTCAGTTTCCATGGAAGCTGGGGTGTTGGAAGTTAAAGAGTTTACAAGATTAGCCACCTGCATAGAATCCTTGACCAAGAAGATCAACAGTTTGTCACTCCCAAAACTCATGACAGTTATGGCTTGTCAGACATGTGGGGTGGACATTTGGCTACCGATTGTCTGAATGTAGGAGTAGTGCATGGACACACAAAGTGAGCTGACATTGTTGGTAGTGCTCTCTGACGATAAGGGAATTCCTAAAGTAATACCTACAATCTTGGATGAAGGAATCATTCAAAATATTCTTAGAACAATTAGGGGCAACAGTAGAAACCTCCACCAGGATTTCCTTCTCACCCATCGTAAGACCGGAAGTCTACTCTTGAGGATGTGTAGACCTGGTTCATTTAGACCATGGATACAAAGTTTTAGCAATCTGATGCACGATTTAAGAGCATTGAGTCCACCATGAGAAACAACCAAGCATTACTTCAAGATTTGGAGAATCAGGTTGGACAAATTGTAAAACTTTTATTAGAGAGACCACAAGGTAGTTTAGTGAGAAATATTGAGGCAAACTCTCGAATGCATCTCAAAGCTATCACTCTTACGAGTGGAAAACAAGTAGAGATGAGGAGAGAAATCACCCTAAGTAAGGAAAAGGAAACTATTGTTGAATCTCAAGAGGAATTGTTACAAGAAAAGGAACTTACTCTGAACATAGAGAAGACTGTGCCCCTACCGATTAAGCAGTATATGCCCCAACTACCATATCCCTCAAGGTTGATGAAGGATGAAATGTATGAGAAATTCAAGTGTTTCTTGGATTTTCACAAACAATTGCACATCAATGTACCGTTTGTTGAAGTTTTATTTCAAATGAAAAAGTACGCTAAGTTTCTCAAGGATTTGGTCACAAACAAGCAGAAATTTGAAGAAGTCTCCATGGTTACATTGAGTGAAGAAAGCTCGGTGATAGTTCAAAACAAGATGCCGAAGAAGAAGAAAGATCCATGGAGTTTCATTGTCCTTTGCAAGATAGGTGATTTGGTCAATGAAAAGGTCTTAGCCGATGTAGGGGCTAGTTATAATGTCATATCATTCACCATATTCACATAGTTGGGGCTTATTGACTTGTAACCAACTATGATGACTTTGCAATTAGCCGATAGATCTATTAGGCATCCTAAGAGCATTATTGAAGATTTTTAGTTAAGATTGATAAGTTTGTTTTTCCCCTGGATTTCATCATTCTAGAAGTGGACGAAGATGTAGATCTACCTTTCATTCTAGGTTGGCAATGAGCGCATTTCATATAGATTTTTGTATATGTCTTTCATGTATTTAGCTTGTCTTTTAGCAATTATTTGTTGTGTTTTGATGCTTGACAAGATCCCCTTGCGTATATCCCGCAAGTGCACGGGTTTGTCAAAGTAATAATCCCGGGTGAGCGGGTATCGAATCCACAGGGAGTAGGGAATAAAAATACTTAATTCGATTCTTAGCTATGTAAAAGATCAATGATAATGAGTGTGAAAATGATTCAATTCTCAACAGTAAAAGCAACAAGTAAGAAAGCAAAAGTAAAGAGGGGGGTAAGGCAATCGATAAAGATGGGGTACCCGGATAATGCTCCACCTAGGATAATTGTTTCAAGTGCAAGAACCCTCTATTATGCTTCCTAATCAATGCAATGGTGAGTCGTGGAAATCCTTAATTACATAGTCCCAAATCTAAGGTCAACTATGCCTAACTCTATACATGTCCCGGAGGAGAAATCGAACAATCTCAACACCTCGCACTCCCATAGAGTTGCAATGAGCTCTAGGGATTCCAAGTGATAAATGTCTTCCTTATTATAGACCTAACCCTTTGATCCAGGTGGAAGGTCCCTAACCACAATTGAGCCCTAGATACTAAGATCACCTCAACACTTCACTCCATTGCACGCGCAACTAAGCTCCAGCGGAAGTTCATCCCTTAGACCATTCACTCTATTGTGGCGACAAAGAACTTGAGGAACGGAGGTAGAATCTATCACGTCAGAGGGGAAAGGGGACGCTCCTGTACCTCTTGACTCACCCTCTCAACCCTCTCCAACCTAGCTTTGTCTAACACTCGTGGTGTGTCACTCACTCACAAGGTTACCAACGAGAACTCTCAACCCTAGTGTCACTCTAGGGGAAATGTTCAAACAATCAAGCATTCAAGGTTGGAACTCACAATAAACATCAATTAATTGAAAGCATAATAAAGAGATTTAATGAAACAAATACATCCTAGGGTTCACAAATACCCAAGTACCTACTAGGGGTTTAGCTCTCCATGGAGCTAAGTACAATCAAAGAAATAGAATGTAAAAGCAATGAATCCATAGAAAACCCCCTCGATGGTCATGTCGATGGTCTTGTGGAGAGTCCTCTACTCGTCGTCCAAGGATTCCCTCGTCCGATATAGGATACGCCTCGACGGAAGCTCCCCTACCAACCTTCTCCCTAAGGAATGACGATGTCGGAGCCGTAGAACCTCCCCAAAACCCTAGCCAATACCCCTCAAAACCCTAGCCGAAGCCCTCTCTCAAGTTGGGGAAAAGATGGAGAAAAGAATGCTGAAATCGGGGCTGAATCAGTTTTAAATAGGGCTGGAATCGGGCGACTACACGGGCCTGTGGATTTTTCACACGCCCATGTGGAATTTCCACACGCCCTGTGGATTCTCTGAAACTGTCATTTTCGGGCGGCTGTGAATAGTAACTACTACAGTGATTTACTACAGCGATTTGCTATAGTCACGCAAACGGAGTAACGCATACTTTCATAGCTTCCCGATTCCATACTTTTATCGGAGTAACGCAAACGGGCACACGTTCAAGTCATGGATCACTTGCTTCTTCAATGATAGGCAAGTTGGTGGAGATCTTGTTCTATGTGCATAAGTCGGAATGCTTGAGTGTGACTGCCCTTGTGCCCCTCCAAATGGTTGTGCAAACTCAAATACGGGGAGGTCGGCACACACTCTAGCATCTCGCACCCAACTTATATCTTCGCGTTTGAACCTTAGCAAGATTTTTTCCAAAATCGGTGCATTGTGATCCACATTGGCTTCTTTCCTTCATAATTGGTTTCACAACCCTACCTGCATAAAAGTAACATAAAAACACACATATTAATGTAAAAACCCGAGAAAAGTAATGCTCAACATAAGGAAAGAATGCTTCGCATTCATATCACACAAGCACTTATCAATGCTACTTTGGATATTTTTACTTAAATGTGCAGGTAAACAGGTCTTGGGAATACTAAAAGAAGATTTGGAGCAAAAATCAGCAAAGAAACACATCATTTCTAAGTTTCTAGGGTAAGCATAACCTAAGCACATGCCTTCTTAATATGATTATTCAAAAGATTCATCAGAGAGAGAAGCAAAAAACCTATAGCTGAATTAATACAGCAAAAGCACTGTAGGCAAATTACTGTAGCAAAAGTTCTATAGCACACATTGGAAAAGAAGCACGGTTTCAAAGCCCACAGTACTGTCATGCTTATGGGAAGTATGGCCCAAGCACGCTCATGCTTTGGCCATGTTTTTTATTCCCTGGGAAAAAATTCTCATTCTTTTCAAGTACAAAAAATTCTGTAAAAGGAACGGCCATTGAACACGCCCTTGCTTAGCCCGTGTTGAGCCCGAAAAGCACTTTTTAAACTAGATCTAGGTCATTTTGAAGGGGGCTTCTTCTTGCTCCTCTTGGGGATAGTGACTGGCCTTCTTCCCTTTCACTTTTTTGGGGCTGGAGATGGATCTAGGGTGCTAGGGCACAAGTGGAGGGGAGCTTCATTGAGCACTATCGGTGTGGTTTGGGAAGCAAAATAAGGGGAGTCTTTCATAAATTCTTTCTATGGTTTTCTTTAGTCTTTTATGGATCTGTAAATTACGAGGGGCTAACTATTCTCCGGTGCCCTGGATCTATGAACTTGGAGTTTATGTGTATTTTCACTTACTCTTTTGCAATGAGTATGGAGTTTTATTGTTTGTTCATATGTTAAACCTTGTGTTTCATAACTTGACGTGTATGATTTGCATAGTTATGATTGCAAAACTTGGCGTGTGTTGATTGTTATAGTTGTCATTGCTATAGTGTGATTGCAAAACTTGACATGCATGATACCCGAAGTTGTGATTACAAAACTTGACATATTTGAGTGTTGTAGATGGGACATTGCTTCTATAGCAAACATAGGAGCCATAGGATATACCTGATAGTCATTGTAGAAGAGTCAATATATGTTTCTCTAGGGGATTAGTCTAGGGCGTTGTTCTATCTCTATGATGCTCACCTACTTTATTTCCAGTCCTTATTCATCATATTTCCCCCTATTAGGTTCCTAGTTATCTTCTTTACTCAAATCTTTGATTAGGATAAATATTAGAAGATTGATTAGTACTAGAAGTCCCAGTCCTTATGGTTAGACAACCCTACCCCTTGCTGAGTACCACTTTATTACTGGTTATAATCTGTGCACTTGCAAAAGCGTATGTTAAGTTTTTGGCACCATTGCCGGGGACTGGCAACTTTTAGAAAAATTAGTATTCTAGTAATCTAGCCATTTATATCTTTTGTATGTACTTTATATTTTTTTGTTTCATTTTCTAATTTTCTGATTCACTCTTTATTTCAGGAAGGTCAAGCTATGGATGAATTGATTGCAGCCTTGGAAAATTGCACAGGTTGTTTATTTGATTATCATCTAAGTTACTCCCAATTAGAGAAAAGTTTAGCAAATCTACTATCACATCTCACACAAGTTAGCCACACCAACAACACAGAGGGTTATTATGATGCATTTAGTTTAGAAGAGGTTGTCTCAAATTTCCATGGAAGATCAATACAGTGGAAATGTAAAGTAAGTTTAGGTATTTGATACCCTCGACAACCCAAGAAGATTTAGCTTGGTTTTCCAACTTTAGCATTGAATCTCCTACCTTCTATGAAGAAACTCCATTCCCAACTCAAAGTACCATGGAGTGTTGGGAATTTTAAGACAAGGAGATAACACAAGTTGGGAAGAACTTGTACCTATTTTATTTTTACTTCAGCTGAAAATCAATTTCCAGGTTTTTCTAATGATAATGTTGAAGTAATTGGGAGTGGAACATTTCATGATTTGTTGAAATTATTAAGTCACTTGATGGAGGAAGTTGCAATTCCAATTGGGACAAGGGATATGCATGATAGTGAAGATGAAGAAGTAGATGATCAGGAATCAACAAAACCACCTCACAAAGCCATGATGGAGGAATCTCATGTGATCTCAAGTGATTCTAACCATATGATTTGGGAGAACAACCATGATGCAATAATCCCAAATTTAGAAGAACACCCCTTGCAAGAGAGATACTTTACCCAGATAAAGAGAATCAAACAATGGTTACACTTTTTGCAGAATCTACGCCATTGACAAGTGAAACAGTGTAGCATATAGAGAAAGTTTAACAAATGACAAGGTGGATGGAACACACTTGGTTGAATTTAAACATGTAACCTCTTGTGGCAATTACAATTGGACGAATAAGAAGAGAGTGCATGAAAGAGTAGACATTGGTCTTGTAAAAAGGTTGAAGCAATCTTTGTACCCTATAACATTGAATTGAACAACTCTTATCCCGAGTTGTTCCCTTTGAGGCATAAGTACAGATGTGTAACATATTTGACAATTGAGGAAAATTGGATGAAGGCTTGTAAGGAGATGGATCATGGTAAATTGAAAGAGATTAAAAGACCTCCTACATCTACATTATATGTCTTGGAATTGCACTACATCCATCAAAACAAGTTCCCTGGCAAGCTTAAACGCTTTGTATTTTTTGGGAGTAGCTATGCAAGCAAGCTGCAGAAGGAACACACTCTTTTCAAGGCTCCTTAAGGTAAGTAATCAGGTACATCAAGTTAGTGACGTTGAACAAGTGCTTCTTGGGAGGCAACCTAAGCTTTGGTTGTTTTTATTCTCTTGTTTTCTTAGTCTAGTTTAGTTTGTTTTTTTTTTTGAGTTTTTTTAATTTGTTGGTGCTGCTCTTAATTAACTCCTTGTTTGATTCTCGGGGTTTATGAGCATTTTCATTGTTTATCAATTTTATTAACAATTAAGGTCATAGGTCAAGCATTTAGTGCTTTGAAATGATGAGAAATTGAGGAGTTAAGACCTTCCTGGGCCAAGCCTGAGTAGAGCATGATTGTGCATTTTCGGCGTGCATTTTGCAGGATTTGAAAAAATTGAGGTTGAAGAAAAGCACAGGTGTGCTTCCTAAGAACTTTGGAAAACTTCTCATGAAGCATGGCCATGCTTACCCTAATTCCCTGCCATCATTCATTAATTTTAATTGTCTAATACAGGTTATTATACCGAGAATGAGGGCCATAACAATGATTTTTGGGCATCACCGATCATTCTTTTCAGTATTGTATTTCTTTTAGCTCTTATTTTCTTTTCTTGAGCTTCACTTGTGTGCTTTCATTGTTTCTTAGGATGTGAGCCATATTGGAGCAACCCACACATTGAGAGCGGCCATATCACTCCCCATACTAGGGAAAGTCCCTAAAACTTCTCCCTAATTTTATGTGCCCTCAATTTATTTCTTCAAGCATGTATTTTGTACATTGAGGACAATGTGCAATTTAAGCATGGGGGAGGCTTTTATTTTTGCATTCATTATGATAAGGCATGAATTAGGATGATCTATGATATCATAGATAGGAATTTCTAAGTATAGGGGGACGTGAGTGTGTTAGTGTAGTTTTATTAAGCTTAATTGTTAGTTTCACTCTTGCTTTGGAAACTCCATTGTTTCTAACTTCACCCTACTTGTGGAGCTACTTTTGCTTAGGAAAAACTCTAGCTGAATGGCCATGAGTGTTCTTGAAAAAGAAATCCCCCGGAAAGTCGGATTCTTTTTTAATTCCCTACCGGTAAATTGTATATTTTTGTGTTAAATAAGATGGAAAGAGCTATCACCTTGGAAGTGTGAAAGCACTCTTGAGTAGTCGGATTTTGGGCATCACAAGTGTTTACTTGATGACCTACCGGAAGAAAGGGCTTCTTGATGGATTGCTTATGGGTGTGTAAATTATGCACATATATAAGCTTGCAAGTATGCACTTAATACTATAATTGGTCTGTTCTACCGCAAGTGTACGTGTCATCAAGTAATACCTCATCGGTGAGCACAAGGATCATATTTCCCCATGAACAGAGAGAGGCTCCTATTACTTCCTTTTCACTTAATCAATAGCCTAATCATTTATGCTCTTTCTTTAGTTTACTTGTACAATACTATTAAACAATACAATTGGAGATGACGTTAAGCACACTTAGAAGGAGTTGGGAGTATGTATTATGAGTATCTTAATTATAAATTATGATAGGAGTTAAGTGTCAATCATGTTCTAGGTTTGAATCGTGGGAATTCAAAGGCCTACTAGCCCCAATAAGCCATGGCGACTAGGTCTAAACCATAAGGATCTTAAGATGGAATCTCTTCTATCCTAGCCTCCAAGGTTTGCCATAAGTGTGGGAATCCCATGAGAAGACACCAATCAGACCCTAACCCTAAGGAACAATCAATCCCTAATCTGGAAACCTAGCTATGGCTAACCTCTTAGAACACCCACAAATCTATCATGGCATGGGCGTCATCAACATGGGGGCATATCCTCCTCATCCACATCAACAATAATAGGCAATTGAGAACATGTAATGATTATGAAAACTAGAACAATTTATATTCAACAATCAAGGTTCATAAATAATAACCTAGGGATCTAGACATACAATTCATCTCGAATTAGGTTCTTATGGATCATAACAAGCAAATTATCAAAGCACAAGAGAACAACAAGACCAAATAAAGAATAAATAAGCTTTTAATATATTCCTAAATTAACTCCTTCCAATAGATCTCTAAAGATGGGGATTAGAGGATCCCAAGATTGTCCAGATGACATGTGTCACTCACGCCCCTCTGATAATGATCTTTAAAGATAACTATCACGCATGATCTTCTCTAATGATGCTCATTGATGTACTCCTAAGAAATCCACCAAAATCCGTTGAAATATGGAAGATACTGTCTCCTACAGCTCAGATCTCCAAAAATCTGGCCGCCCTAGCTTCTTCAGCAAAAGAATGCACTCGAGAATACTAGGGTATTTATAGTAATCTACTCCGCCAAGACCTCACCATGGGCGTTGTGATGCCCATTGTGAGTAAGTAGTTGCTTGGGCTCCAAGTCACATCCTAGAATGGTCTTTGGGTGTTATGTGTTTTGACAATGGCCATTATGATCACAACAGTCGTTGTGAGGCCGTTGTGGCTTCTATGTTGCTATCGGTGAGCTCATGCTGCCATGGATTGATGATGACAGTGGTAAGTATAGACAACGAGCAGTGTGAGTTGCCATAATGCCAATTTTGAGTTGTGGTGCAGTGCTGATTCAGCAACTTGCTTCATTTTGCTTCAAAACGTCCTCAAACTCACTTTTTTCTTCCTAAAACAAAAATAATGGTTGTCGAGAACAAAAGAATGAATTTTTGTACTAATGAGGTGCTAAACAAGTATAATTACATGCTAAATAGAGTGTAAATAATATATAAAATATGATCATTTTTAGCACTTATCACTGCCACTATGGTGTTTCAAACTACTACCCACTTAGTTTAGTGAAAATAAGGTCATCATTTGCTAGGTCGGTCCAACAGTTCATGGGGAACATTTACAAGAATGATCACACACACACACACACACACACACACACACACACACACACACACACACACACACACACACGGGGAGTACAGGGTGAGGGTGAAACTTATCATTTTGTATCTGCTGAACACACACTAACGACTGGCTTCTCTCTGCACATTTGAAATTCCTATGATGCTAAGATCATAGGTCATGCACTTATCTTCTTTCTTGTGTGTTGATGTATTTTTGTTGAGGGCAAGCAAATGTTAAAGTGTGGGTGTATTTGATGAGTGCATTTCATATAAATATTTTTATACCTCTTTTATGTGTTTAGCTTGTCTTTTAGCATTAATTTATCGTGATTTGATACTACTTTATGTATTTGTGCTTATAGTGTAGGCAAACAGGTCTTGGGAACATTAAAAGAATATTTGGAGCAAAAATCATCAAAGAAACACAACATTTCTAAATTTATAGGGCAAGCACGGCCTAAGCACAGGCATGCTTATTGCCCATGTTTATTGTAGTTATTCAAGAGACTCATCAGAAGAGAGAAGCAAAAACTGTGGTTGAATACTGTAGAAAAAGTACTGTAGTTGAATTGTTGTAGCAAAAGCACGGTTATAGAGCCAAGAGCATGGTCATGCTTCTGGGAAGCACAGCCCAACCACGCTCAATCTTAGATTGTGCTTTTTACTGCCGCTGAGAAAATTCTCATTCTTTTCAATAAAAAATTCTATAAAAGCATGGCCATTTAGCACGCCTGTGCTTAGCCCATGTTGATCCTAAAAATCACTATTTTAGCTAGATCTAGGTCATTTTAAAGGGGGCTTCTTCTTGAGCCTCTAGGGACCAACGGCTGGCCTTCTTCCTCTTAATTTTTTGGCCTGAAGATGGATCTGTGGTGCTATGACACAAGTGGAGCAAGCTTAGCCGGTGGGAACTTCTTCAAAACACCATCGAAGTGGTTTGGGATGGAAAAAAAGGGGCGTCTTTCATGGATTCTTTCTCTTGTTTTCTTTAGTCTTTTATGGATCTATAAAACTATGAGGGCTAACCATTCGCCGGTGCCCCAGATCTATGAACTTGGAGTTTATGTGTATTTTGACTTACTCTTTTGCAATGGGTATGGAGACTTATTGTTTGTTCCTATGTTAAATCTTGTGTTTCATTACTTGACGTGCATGATTTGTGTAGTTGTGATTACAATACTTAACGTGTGTTGATTGTCGTAGTTGTAGTTGCCATTATGTGATTGCAAAACTTGACGTGCATGATACCCGTAGTTGTGATTATAAAACTTAACGTATTTGAGTGTCGTCGATTGGGCATTGCTTCTACAGCACACATTGGTGCCGTAGGATATACCTAATGGTCATTATAGAAGAGTCAATACATTTTTCTCAAGGGGATTTGTCTGGGGTGTTGCTCTATCTCTATGATTCTCACTCACTTCATTTCTAGTCCTTATTTGTATCCTTTCCCTTGTTAGGTTCCTAGTTATCTTCTTTACTCAAATCTTTGATTAGTCTAGATATTAGAAGATTGATTAGTACTAGGAGTTCCAGTACCTGTGGTTCAATAACCCTACCCCTGGTCAGGTACCACTTCATTATTGGTTACGATCCATGTACTTGCATATGTATACATCAATCAGCAATTTTTAGCACACTTCCAAGCCCCAATTGGTGTTAATAATGGAAAAATGACACTTATTTTTAATGATGAAGAGGTTGTTTTTGTATTATCGAATGCTATGAAACATTCTATTGATTCTGATTGTTCATGTTTTTATGTGGATTCAACTGATTTGATTGTTAATGATTATGTGCAGGAAATGATGCACAATAATCCTTTTAAGAAATCATTAGATGACCCTCAAGAACAAGACACACTCTCCTTGTTAACATGGGTGAAATTGGGTACAAATACACAAAAAGAAATGGAGGACAGTCACTCATGATAAGAAAGGCAAGATAAAAGTTTTGCACAAGAAGGTAACACACGAGTCTATCCACATGATTTGTAAGTTCTCTATTTTCTCTGATTTTGGACTAGAGCATTGTTATGGGAACACTCACATTAAGGTGGGTGAGTATTCCTTTTTGGAACCTTTCTAGCATAAACTAGTAACATAAAACAAGGGTTTCTTGGGAGGCAACCCAAGCATTTTTCATATTTTTTTTCTTATTTTGTTTGTTTTCTTGCTTTAATAATAAAATTCTTGGTTGTGTCATATTATTTTTCATGAATTGGTTGTGTGTGTTTGAGTTCTTAGTGCTCATTTTATGCTTCCTAAGCCATATTATGAGTTTGGACATTTATGTAGGAACAAGGGAGTCTATGTTCATTTTCCAAGATAGCTTATAGGCTACTTACGGCCATAAGCTAGACCGTAATGCATTGATATAGAAGGTTACCGGTATCCTTACCCTAGTAATCCACCCCGCAAGGTGATTTTGTAGAGCCTTATGAGTGCATTTATAGTGTATAAGTCCTGAGTAAGAAAATTGTTGAGGGAACTTATAGGTGGCTCACGGCCTATAACCTGAAAGGGAGATTTCACTGGGTACCTTACTTGCTACCTTACACCCATAAGGCCATGTAAGGGCTATCCCAAGAGCCTTATGACCCGCTTTACTATGTCCCTTTTGGCTCGTAACCTAGTACTTATGACCTAGGGTATGTTACAGGGCAGTTATAGTCATAAGGATAATTGTAAGGGGTAACTAGATTGCCTTATAGACCACTATCTAAAACCCCTTAATGTAGATATCATGTGATCCATTACTTCGCAGGTATACATGTCATCAAATAATAGTGTGTGTGAGTAAGGTTGTAAAATCTACAGGGCCTAAATATTACTAGTAATAGCTCTATCCTTAATATCTAGCAAATAACAAAATGATCAAAGAGTGAAAAATTAACTAAAATTCAAGAATGAAAAGAACTAAGGTCAAGAGTCTAAGAAGCAAGTAATCAATAGGAGAAGACGGTGTCCTGAGAAGATTTCACTTGGGAATTAAGAATTAAGGTAATTGCAATTAATGTATATAAACTGAACCCTAGTATTGTGATAAGTTCTTGTGTATACATATTTTATTGTGTATTTTACATACATTAAGCATCACTTTTATCAAATTTTATGCCTCATATTTGTGTATTTGTATTTTTTTGTGCTAATAGGGCTGTAAAGGCACAAAGAGAGAAAAGGAAGCAAAGATATGTCATGGAGGCAGATATTGAGGTTCTTTTGTATGACAAAATGATCAAGACACAAGACGTGCTTGTATACATAAGTGTGTGTGCCAATTTGTAAGAGATTTCAAGCCGATTCATAAGTTAGAAGGGCACAAAGGCAGTCACACGCTGATGTTATAGCTTGTGTGAAGATTTCAAGAGTACTCCCAACATTTTTAAGTCAACAAAAAGCCATGTGACCTGCCATATGGGCGTGTGCCCAACCATGTTGCCTCAGAGAAAGAAGATTTATTGGAGTACTATTCATAAGTACTGTAACAGTTACTATTAACAATTTACTCTAGCAGGAACCAGAAGGGTATGTGGAAATTCCACACAACTGTGTGAGTGCCTATGTGGAAATTTGAAACGGGCCAACAGCCGTGTGAGTGCCTGTGTGAAAGCCCAATTCCAAATTATAAAAGGCCGACTTAAACAGTTTTCATGGATCTTTTCTTGCCTATCTTTTGGTTGACTAAGGTTCGGAGGAGGTCTTTGCCCATTAAGGGAACTCTTCTAAGCCGTTCTTTATCAAATCTTCCAAGGATAGTTATTGGGGGAGCCACGGACGACATTGATTCGGAGGGGTGTGCCCTATGCTTGACGGAGGAATACTTGGAGAAGAAGGAGCAACCTCTGGAGACCATTAGCATGGATCAAAAGGGGGTTATTCTTATGGATTGCATTTGTTTTTATTCATATTTTGATTTAACATTTTAATACTCCATGGAGAGCTAAAACCCCTAGTGGGTACTTGGACATGTAAACCTTATTATTCATTGTTTCATTGACTTTATTGTGATGAGTGAACATCACCGCTAGGATTAGATTTACCATGATTGAAGAGGGTTGAAAGAGTGAGTTGAGAGATAGCAAAGTGCCCCCTTTTTCCTTCGTTTAGATTTACCCTACCTCCATATTCCAAGAGCTCTTAGTAATCGTATGCGGAGTGAGGTTTCGAGAGCATACTCTCCGCTAGGACCTCGTATGGGATTAGGGAACTTTTGCCTGGACTAAAGGGTTTTATCTACTTCTAGGACTACGGTTTATCATTAGCAATATTTAGAACTTTACGCAGTCATATGTGGCATGAGGTGTCAAGTTAGTTCTCCACTAGGACATCTTAAGGGACTAGTCACCTATTGGCCTAGGTTAGGGATTGGTGTGCTTTTGGATTTCCATGACTCAATTACTCTTAATTAAGGAGGCACAATTTTAGTTTTGCACATAACTTAGAATCCTAGGGTAAGCGTTGTCTGGTACCCCATCTCTCATTGATTGATTTCTCTTCCTTGCTTATTGCTTGTTTACTTCATCTTTTTATTCGATAGCTTCTTGATCATATTCCACTCATTGATTTGACTTGGATATTTAACAAAGTTTAATTGTTGCTAATTTCTTATTCCTTGTAGATTTGACTACCCGATCTGTTGGGTACATTATATTACTTGAGCGATCCCTACACTTGTGGACACATGAAAGGAGTGTATCATATTGTGGGACCGAGCAAGTTCTCTCTCAAGTTGACTCACCACCTAATCCTATGCTACGGTAGAATTGAATCTCTTCTAATCATACTTTCACACTAGTGCAAAGAGATCTAGGAAACTGCTAATTAGATATCGGAGCTCTCGCTATGTGACTCTAGCCGGAAGAACCACAAGTGACCTATCTCTAGCATGCACTATTGATTACATTCATCTAGGAGGGATCTTATGCAATGTATCTCTCGATTTCAATGATGTAATCATAATGAAGTAGCAACTCTTATTACACCAAATCAACAATATAAAGGCATAGATGAACCTAATAAACCAAAGGAAATCTATATTAAAAGCAATATAAAACTATAAATAACTCAAGCTACATTAATCCGAACACCCAAGGAAGTTAGTCCTACATGTGGTTAATGTTCATCTCAAAGCCAAAGAAATAAAGCCCTAGAATAGTATTCATGGAAGAAAAACCCCCCTCTAAATGTATTCAATGCAGGAATCGATGTGAGTCGATATCACGGCCTTGGATCATCACTCCAACGACTAATTCAAACTTCTTCTTCTTCTTCCGTCAACTTACCTCAAAACCTTTGTCGTCATCCAAAAATCACTTTCCCAAAAGCTCCATGCCAAATACCTTTTTGAGCTCTCTTTTTATACCCCCAGGGTTAGAGTAAGTACACAGGCAAGTACACATGTGTGTACTTTACCCGTGTAGATCTATGGATGAACTCAAGACTACAATTCCTTTGTTACACAGTCGGGTATGCACGACTGTGTATCTCTTCATCTAGTCATGTATATCTCAGGATGACTTGCTCCTTAACTCTTGAGATGCACAGGCGTGTGCTTCATTTTATCCCGTGTACTTCCCTACAATATGCCCTTTGGATTCTTGGAAGTACATAAAAGTGTACATCATATACACGGCAGTGTTATTCTCGAGATCACTTTAGTCTGGGGACTGCACGGTCATTTACAAGACTGCAAACATGGTCTGTGTATTTCTCTAGATCTTCAACTTGCCAATACTTTAAAGGTACACACACAAGTACACGGGTGTGTACTTAGCCTGTGTATTCTGCTAAGTGTGGTTTTTAGTCACATTTTTCTTTCGATTGTATTCCTTTAGCTCTAGTTGTGCTTATAATGACTTGCAAGTTCAAATGGAACAAACTAAATACTAAATTATCCATAAAAACACTCTTGAGAATAACTTAAGTGCAAAAATAATAATTAAAATGTGTATGATATAGCACTTATCACCCCTTACAGCTGTAAGCATGCCATATGAGGCAAACAGAGAACCTTACAATCGTGGTTTACATATGTAAGCCATCTAAAAGAATCTAAGATTTAAGGTGACACCAACTACCTTTGGCTATCTATTTCAATTGTTCTCCTCCATTTCTCATTATGGCGGGACTCTCCTTTCCCATTCTCCACCCCTTATCCTCTACTGTTACTTTTGAGTGCTTTATAATGGATTTTAACTCTTTAGGAAGCTTTTCACAACATCAATTTTTTGATTTTCTTCTCTTGCATCAAGGTATATCATTTCTTTCCATTTTTATAGCAAAACTTTGATTAAATGCGGTGAAATGTCTTACAATCAGTTTTAGGAGTCATTTGGATCATTGTGATAGAATGAATGTAGAAATGTCATGCTCCATTATACAGGATGGATCTTTACCGCCTAAGCTCGAGGCTTAAGACCATAAAGGTAGCGTAAGTCTTTTGTAAGGAAGATGTAAGCAATGCATATTTGAGAAAATTCTATATCTTTTAAAGTAATATTTCATATTTTCTTTTCTACAAGATGACTAGAGCAACGAGGACCACCACTAACTCATCCAAGAGGGCCAAGATTGGTGACGCAGGACACACCACTGCTACTCCACCGGTAGGACCATCATTCTCCGCCCCTCGATTTCGAGTGTAGTATGACCGCTTGTAAACAAAAAGATATGGCGAGTCTCACATCATGGACTAGCATTTGCTCATGCACCAAGGGCTAGAAAATGTGGACTTCCATTTGGTGGATTTTAGTGGGTGGAACCGGCTGCTATCTGTTGAGGAGCCAATCTACAGTGACATCACATTAGAGGTTCTTAGCACTATTGAGGCAGACAAGAGTTTGGTAGGTTATGTTAGACCCAAGGCCATTCAATTAAAATTGGTTGGTGAGCCCCGATGTCTGAGCTACATCAGTTTGTGCTGCTAATGAGGCTATACGATACCAACTTTTTAACTAACCATCGATATAACATGTTGGAGATCAACTTTTCTCTTCTCGTCATCCCCAATTGAGTTTGGCACTGTCTAAGTATTAAGATAGAGTGAACTCTTCAATCTATGGCCCGTATCTTAAATAAGAGTGAAATACTTGAACACATGTTTCAATAAAAAAAACTAACAAATTAATGCTTCAAGAAAAGGCCAATAACAACAAACGTTTACACATGCATGATGAGAATGCATGCATGCATAACATTGTTAACTTAGAAAAAGTTGATTAGATATATATGGAATATCCTTGCTAATTGCATGTCATGCATGTATACCAACCCAATTTGTCACCACCTCATAATATATTGAAATAGAAAATATAAAATACGATTGATCTTCTCATATATTTGACGAGTTTATATCTAATTAAAGATAATTTTAAACTTATGCATATCTATTAACTATTTTCAGTTATCTAATGTGTGATCAATCAAACTATTTCTTCTATTTGTGGCATTTTGATATGTTTAATGAGTTTATTTCTTGAGTATTATTATTTAACAAGTCATATAATTTCAACTTAAAACCACATGCGCACATAATATATCAAGAATAATATTTAATTAGATATTTAATACATAAGCATTTAGACTAGATATACTCTTTTTTAACAATACCACTTGAATATATATGATTGCCCATGTTATATAGAATTCAGCCATTAATCTGTAAAAGTTTAAGGATCAAGCTTCCTTTACCCACTTTTTCAATAATCCTGTTCTCATATGGATGAAATCCAAAAGAGAAGAAATAATCCAAGTCATGATCTTATCCATCTCTTTCTAATTTATTAACAAGAAATCTATAACCTTTTATTATGTTACTTAATTATATCATGATCTTGATTGATTTATCAGTCATCTATTAGCATTTTTGCATTTCTAAGTTTCTACCCAAAAATAATTCATTCTAACCTACAAGTAAGCCTATATTAACCTTTATATATAAAAATATCTATATATATATATATGATCTTGTTCAACTACTCCCTGTGAAAATGTTCATCATTCTAAGCAGCCTCGTTGTCGTAGAAAAATTCTAACAAGTTAACATTTTTCTAACATTTTTCTACAGAGACTCAATCAATTCCACATATCATGCATGCATTTCATTTCATTTCCCTTTGAATGATCCTTTTCTATTCCATTTCTTTGCTAATAAATACCCATGCATATCCACATGCCATTCATTCATCAAGACAAAAAAGAAAAATAAATAAAACACCTTGAAACTTTAGCCATGAACATGTGCCTTGTTAAACCATTCATTGAAGACAGGCTTAGTTTCCTTGTAAGATCTATTGTTATATATATAGTTCATAAATCATATGTATTACTACTAATTTCTGTCTTTGCAATATTATTATTTAGGCTGTGCACACTATATCGAAGTGGCATCAAATGCAAAACAAACTTCCTTTTGGAGTATATCTTAATATTCTCATTAGATTTCCGCATTAACAAAGAAAAATCATACAAAACGATCAAAGCCTTCAAGCATTGCAGTGAAGAAATAGCTGCAAGGAGAGGAAATAATGCCTTAAGATAAAGCTCACAACTTACACAATCGAAGGTTATGCAGTGATTCCTATGAAGACGAAGCTCATCAGGGTTTAGTGATTCCGGTAGCTCCGGCGGCACTTGCGGTGACGACAACCTTCTTCAAACCCCTAACAAAATAGCTCAATTAATTCTTCCCAAACAAAAACCCAATCAACCACCAAAACCAAAAACAAGAAAACACCCAAAAAAAAACTAAATCAACAACATGAAATCCATAATCACATAACATACGAAGGGGGAAACAATCACCTTAGGAACTCGACCAGCTTCAATTGTGCGCAAGAAGCAAAAGAAGACATGGATAGAGAGAAAATTAAGAAGAAACGGGGGAGAGACACCGAAAGAAAAAGCTTTAATCTTTACATAAAACTTTACCGGCGTTTATTAATATAAACACCGTTATACAAATTTATTTTCGCGGATAATTTTAACCCCAATCCCGCCAATTACTTTCGAGGCATTTATTTCCTTAAACGCCGCCATATCAAAAACTATCCCGGCGTTAATTAATATCAATGCCTCTCCTCTACATTAAATATATATTTTCCACATGTTAAATTCTCCAAGCCAATAAATTACATTACCGGTGTTTTATTATTTTAACGCCGCTAAATAAGCAAACTTGCCGGTGCCTATTGATATAAATGCCGCTAATGGAAATTAAAATTTTGAACTTTAATTCCTCTTATTTCCTGAATTTATTTGGCGGCGTTTATTTCAATAAATGCCTCTATTTTACCGGCACTTTTTAAAATACACGCCGCTAATGTAAATCTTTTTCCAAGCAAAAATTATTTAAAACCCGGAAAGAATATAGCGGCGTTTATGTCTAATAAATGCCACCAAATAAAATATATTGGCGGGGTTTTTTTAAAAACTCTCCGAAATAAACGCCGCAGAAGCCCTACTTCGGTGTAGTGTTGTTGAATCCTTCTCTCTGAGGATAATAGCCTCCAACTCTATATGGTTGCAACTAATTCCAATACCATTTTGATGGTTTAACCTCCTTTTAAAGACTAAAATTTGTTGAATAAAGGTAGTTTGGCAATGAGTTGTTGCAGCAGAGATCAAGAATTCAAGACGAAATAAAATTAGTTCTTGTGAACCACTAATTTATTGAAAAAAGGAACAGACAAAGAGTACGGACCTAGAAAAAAAAGAACACACTTCAAACAGAACAAAAAACAATAGGCTCTCATCAGAGGTGAAGCACTCTAACAATGCAAGGAAAGAAACTAAAAGGAAAATGAAAACACGGAAGATAGGTAGCTAGGCTAGCGAAGTCCACCGTCTAGCAACGAAGGCCTACCCTAGTTGTTAGAAGGAGTAAGGAATCCTAGACTGAATCTCGTTTCAAATCACCAGTGTGGTCTAAAACTCTTGTTCTCATAAAATCTATGGAACGCTTTATCCTCTAGGAAGCATCATTTAGAGATTGCTGTTGTCGATATGTATCTGTGGAAAACCAAGAAAGAAGCATGTTAGCAATTTTAAAAATAATCATGTTGAAAGGTAGAGTAAGTAATTTAAAAATATGATTATTTCTCTCAAGCCAAATATTCCAAACAATAGCTCTAGAGTTGAGATCCCAAATAGTTCATTATCTGGTATTTAACGATGATAGCTAGGATGTCCAGATCTTAAATATGGAAGGTGGAGGGGCATGTAAATCTAAGATTATATAGAGAAAGGACGAAATCCGATTCGAATATTCACAGTTAAGAAAAAGATGTTCTATTGTTTCAAAAGCTTTGTGACACAGAACGCATGTATCAGTGGCCAACTAAAAGTTACAACCTTTCTTGAAAAGGTTTGTGAGAGTTAAGATTTTATCATCCCATACTGGCCAGTAGAACAATGAGATTTTACTTGGACAATGTATTTTCCTTTTCCAAAATTGAGGATATAACAGGCTACGAACTCCTCCATCTATTAAGAACTTATAAAGGATTTAACCCAGGTGTTCACATTTTCATCCCCTTTCACTTCTTCCCTTTTTCTATTTCTTTTCCCCTGATCACTGAAGTTGTTTGGGATTGAGATCAGAAGTGGTAAGAGATTATTTAAAGTAGTTGTATGAAAGAATCTCGATCTCTGTCGAGTCTAGATTTTGAAAGAAATGTCTTAAAGATAAACAGGGAGAGCCACTATCTCTGAAAAAATTAGACCATGAATCTTTGGGAGCTCTCCCGTTATACCACTTATCAAACCAAATCGTGGTGGTGGCACAATTCTCAATAGTTTCATAAAGGCAAGATTGAAATGAAATTAAAATAGTACTACTTTTGTTTTTTGTTTATGTTTATGTTTTTTTTGTTTTTTGTTTTTTGTTTTTTTGTTTTTAGTATTTTCAAGATAGAGCTCCTAAGATAATATGAAAGGTTACTTATGATTTGACACACATGGCATCATAAGACAAAAAAAACATGAAACCATAAAATAGCATAATATTAGTATAGAGCAATATCTGCTAAAGTCTGAACTTTCTCAAATAAAAAAGATGAATTAGTTGTAGTGAACTGGAGCTTCCTATTTTGTGAGATTTTGCTTTTTAAAAAAATTTGATGTCTTGGTTTTAGTGTTGACCTAACATCTTGTGTCCTATAATATATATGCATATCTGAACCTGAATGTAATGTATATGTTTCTCTAGCATTTTCTCTCCTTTGTTAAGCTCTCTTTACCTGAAAATCACAGCAATATCAGCCTCCGCTGTATCATTAGCAAGAGCCCTTCAAATAGGATGATGTTTCATTCATATCAATTATTTGAGATATAGCATTATATTTTGAGAAGGATATAGTAATTAATCACTCACTACTGTACCAAAAGAAACATTTGACTAGCACTAAAGTCACCTAAACTCCACCAGAAACAATTACTTTTCCAAATTTGATTGCTCACTCGTAAGCTTTCTAGTGCTCCTGACAAGCTTAAACCATTGACTCTCAGGGTCACATTGTTCTTTCCCTTGTAAGCACCTGCATGGATTGGTGACAAGATCCCTTGCATTAGGTCCAGTATCCAAGCATATAGACCCTGAAGACTGAGATGAAAACTGCATGTTAGTTGCAGATATTACATCCCATTTTGAATCCGTCCCACCACAATTAGCTCCAAGTGTTACAGGTTGTTCTGCACCATCTGCATGCAAACATAATTCTGTTCCTTGAATTTTCAACACTCCATTATCATTGGCCCAGGCTTCTGTTTTGGAGCACCTTCCCAACACAGCTTGCTTTCCAGAATTGCTCCTCAAAACACACCTTCCACTTAATGGATGGTACAGCATCTTAAATTCTGGTACTTGGACAGGTAGAGGTCCTGCGTCATATATAAAATATCAATCTAGCTACATTACTTTAGTAATCTATCTCAGCCTAGCAATTTAAAGCTTTTACTGCAAATCATGGAAATTCACAAAATGTGTATGCAGACAAGTAAATAAATAAATAATAGTAATATATATACCAATGTAGGGAACTTGTATAGATGAAAGGATTCTTAGAATTGTGACATTCCTTGGTGATGCCCAATCATAAGATAACACTGAGTAATCCTCCTCCATATCAGGTATCCCGTCTCTGATATAATAGCTTGCATGTAATGTCCAAATAGCCCATTCAATGTCTAACTCAATTGCAAATGCTAGAAAACAAGTCAAATATCTATTGTCAGCTGTGTTGCCTCCCCTCTGATCAATCCCAAACTCACTCATGAACAAAGGGAATCCATTGTCCAATAGAAACCCAGCATTTTTCATCAGATTATTTGATATCTTTGAACAAACTTGATTGAGGTTTCCATTATTCCATTGGTCTGCATTGTTGAAACCATACCAGTGTACCTCAAAAACAAGCTTTTTTTCAAAACTCAATCTCACTCTATTAGGATCGAGGAAGCTTAGATCCTTATCAAAGTCCATTCCAGAGAAAATCACTAGAACCTTTGGATTGACTTTGTGGATTGTCTCAGCACCACTTATCATGTACCTGTATGTATGCATACCAATAGAATGAGATTTATTTAGTACAAAAAGCAATTTAAATAGTTGTTTCTTTTTCTTTGATTTTATTTTACTGGTAGGAGGGAAGGAGCACTGTTTATAGTATCCATCTTCAAAACATTGTAGAGGCTTATATACTAGATAACATTAAAAAAAAAACAAATTATTGCTTGACGCTCCTGTCTACACATTCTTGATATAAATTAAGTAGTTCTGTCAACCAATTTTTTAACTCACTGATTAAAAAATAGGTTTTGATTAAAGCAATTGTGGGCATCTAAATCAGGGGCGGCTTAACGCAACTGGAGGCATAAAGTGGAATTTTAGAATAAATTCTCTAATTTATTTAATAAAAAATAAATTTTATTTAGATTTTATTTTAATAAATACTTTTATTTGTCTTTCTCAATGTTATTAAACTCATAATGAAGAGATATATTTAAACTTTGTGAGTAAAACTCATAAAAGTAAAAATGTAACAATATAAAAACTACAAAAACTTTTATTTGCAATAAAAATATTAATATTATATTAATTTTGCAAAAATAAATGCATGAGAAAAGCCAAAATAGAGGATCAAAATAGAATTATGAAAAATTAGTTAGAGAAGATATGAGATTAATTAAGCGTCAAAAATAAAAATATTTAATATCTTATTGTGTCATTTTAACTTTTAAAAGTTAGCTAAGATTATATAACATTGGTTAAATACTAAATTAAAATATATTTATATTATGATAATTATTGGGAATTTTTCAAAATTATAAGTTTTAAAATTATTACTAAAAAATCTAAAGATGAGGCTTTGGAATTTAAATAATTTTTAAAAAATCTAAAAGTGAGGCCTTAATATTAAAATTATTATTAAAAAAAAATCTAAAAATGAGGCCTTAATATTAAAACTATTTTAAAAAAATCTAAAGATAAAGCCTTAAAAATCGTTAGTAGCTAAAGCAATTATTTTATTGGCCTTATCCTTGAGCAGGCCCTGATCTAAATTAAAATATTTAAACTTTGATTTTAGCTATTAAGTTATTTGATTTTGAAAAGATAGATAAAAACCATGCATTAAAAGAAAAAGAAAAACAAAAAGCAAACAACCCCCACAATACTTGTTCATTTTGACTTGCTCGTTTAATAAAACAATAAAAAAAATAATCCTACTTACGGTAAAAATATGGAGAAATTCATATATATCAAAACTTAAAATTAATATTTTGTTATTTTTTTTATTTTTTTTGTTTTTTAAATAAAATTCTAGTAGTGCTTAGTTTTAACTTACGTGTCCCAGTCCGCACTATTTTGATTGTAGCCTCTGAGCTCATTCCTTAAGCTCATAGCGATGACGTTAGGAGAGTCATGGAATAATGTTGCCATAATTGTCCACCCTTGCTGCCATTCGGCAACGCTGAAATATACATCTCCAAAGAAACCATTGCCATCGTTGCCACTGCAACACCACATTGGTTTGCTCACATGATTGTCAATTATCACCATGATATTTTGTTTCTCTAGGCTTTGGATAACAGTCTGTAAACAGTGAAAAAAATTCACAATTAAATTTATATCTATATCTGTATATATAGGTTTCTTTCAGGTAATCCTTTAAAATATTTTGTTTTTGCAGAAAGCTCCATGTCTTCTTTTTAATTGTATATAACTTTCTGACATCTTGACTATTATTGCAAATAATTAGTTGGTATTAGTTGAAGGCTTTGATCCAAAGTTAATCACTAGTTGACTTATTATTATCCAGGACAGATTTTTAGAAGAGAAAACAAAAAAGGTTCTCTCGGCTTTTCTTCTCTCAAGAAAGCGAAATAAAATACAAAGCCGACGTCTAAGGCTTCATTTCTCTAAAAAACTATCTCATCTTTTTTTCTCCATTTTGTATATTGAAATAAAAATATTAATAGAATGTTTAATGGAAATTATACAAGCAGTTTGAAATTAAAAATTGAAATTACTAGAGTTTAATGGACTGTTTTTAAAATATTTCTCATTCCTTGAAATCTGATTAAATTAGTAAGGTATTACACAGAGACCAAAATCTCAGCGAGTTTTACGATGCAAGGAGCATTTTATAAAAGAGGAAGATCTCATACAGGCATATATGAAAGCAATATTATATGTTTATATTAAGCAATGATGTGCCGTTTATAAAGATTTGTGAAATTGATTATATGCCTGAAAATGCAGGTTTAATTGGATTGTGCAGTAGAATGTTTTGTTTTGTTTTTCTGATTTTTTTTTTTTTACAATAAACAATAAGCTTTGCCCACTTAAAAGGTTTGTCAAAGGATAGACAAGTATAAAAGTGAATCAATTACAAAGAATAATGAAAGTTCATTACGCACCCACAAAAAACTCATCCAGGACTCATTTAAACAGTATCATAGATAGTATTTGAGCCCAAAAACATTGAATGAATAATATTAATTAGATCAGTACCACTACATGTTCCTGATTTTGTTTTATATATATCCTCTTTATTTTTGTAAGTAGATCTAAAAATATAATATTGAGTTTTTAAATTATCTACGATCATAAAATTTATAATTATTGTTTCTTAGCATACAAAACATATTAGTATCATTATTTATATACATTATGCATGTATTTATGTGTTTAATCCTTAATTAGAGACATTAAATTAAAGATCTCTATCCATCTACGTCCTTCTCAAACCATGAATAAATTCATGAACAAAAAGTAAAAGGGAAAAAGAAAATATGAAGCTCACCTTGAATGACTCAACAAGTGTAAGATCAATGACATTAGGGTTATGAGCAAGAATGCCATCAACAGCACTTTTGAGGCCAAGATTGAGGAGTGACTGTCGCACTGGGAGGTGCAAGAACTCTTCCCTAGTAACCATGTAAGTTGCATAAGTGAGTCTTACACAGTTAAAGCCTAAGGCAGCAATGTAGGCAGTGATGGTAGCCAATGGTTGTTTGCTCAGACCCTCAGTGACCATGGTATCAATGTGAGAAGCCCAGTTGACACAGGCTAGCTTCACACGGTGGCCGGACTCATTGAGTATCCACCGCCCATCGGTGAAGAGTTCTAAGCTTAATGACAACGGTGGGAGGTGAAGAAAAAGAAGAAGAATTATGAGGGAGAAAAGGAAAGGCTTCATGGTTGGAGGGACAAGTATGCAATGGTGGTGGTGCAAGTGGTGTTTATATGTAGGTCTATTGTCACTGCCAATTAATTGTGCAATTAATACATATTAAATAAATTTAAAAAGTGCAATCAATAATATTAAATAAATTTAAAAAAGTTTGTTAAATGACCAGATGATGTGTTAATTGTTCAAATGAAGTTCATTAATTAACTCACAGAGGGTATGAGACCTGGCTCTAAATGTCTATTCCCTTGTGCTTCGGTATTTAAAATTAAAATACTCCCATGTTCTTTTTGCTTTTGGCATAAATTTTTCGTTATAATTTTTTTAATTAATTTTTTTAATAAAAATGGACAAATTACATTACAAACAAATACATAGGAATAGGGAGAGAATTCATTAAATCACAAATAAATCCATAAGAACAGGGAGAGAATTCACATCATATCATGACCCCGATAAGTTTGACAAATAAATTAAAGAAAAAGCAGACGTCATGTTTACATGACGACAGAATTGGGTAGCGTGTTAGTTATTTCTTAAAGCATTCTCTTCGGTTCCTCCAACTCTCTCTCTCTCTCTCTCTCTCTCTCATACAATGTGTTATTTTAAATTAAGTAGATTTAAATAATCCTAGTGGTCCATAACAATATTATTTAAATCCCATATTAATCCTAATTGATTGTGAGCCCCGCCTCTTAATTAAATTCTAGTCATTGATTTTATTTTTAATACTATCCGTTGATTTTTTTTGGAAAAAATGGATAAACCACATTCATTAGAAAAAAAGAACAAGTATAGCAAAACGCTAGAAAAGGGGTAACAAAACAGCAAGAGCTGAAGCTTTACAAAAAAACACAAGGAGTGGAGAGACAGACAACAAGAACAACAAAGAAAATAAGGCCCCTAAAGGAAAGAGAGATCCTTTAGGGGTACAAAAGAGTCCAAGCTAGTCTGCGCCAGGCGAAGAAGGTCGCACAGACGAGTCACCCGGTAACACGTCTCTGGTAGTAAGACACTCCAGACTCCATTTGATCTTCAGCATCGGTTCCTCCAATTTTGCTTTTGTCTATTTAGGAGCTGCATTTAGCCGCATAAGCAACAAACATTCAATCTTCACATTAATAGAAACAGTTGGAAGCCAAATGAAGGCGAAAATACGTGTGTTTCTCTCAATCCAAATATTCCACGTAATTGCGCTGACAATTAAATCCCAAAAGTAAAAGTAAAGATTTCTTTACAATTTTCCTCCAAACCCAACCAACAAAGGTCTGAAAGAGACAAAAGAGTACGTTGAGCCTCAAGGAGCTGCCCAAAGTAACTCCAGATATGAACTGCAACTGGATAATGAATAAGGTGGTGATTGGTTGTCTCAATACCCGCATGACAAATCACATAAGTAGATGTTTGCAGAAGATTACATCTGCATAAAACTAAGTTTCTAGTGTCAAGATCTTGTCGTCACAAGATAGCAAGTTGAAAGGTTAATCTTATTTTGGGCAACAACCTTTCAGGATGATAGGCAACCGGGAACAACGCAAACCCCCATCATTCAAGAAATTGTAGAAGGATTTAACAGAGAATCTTCAATTCGCTATAAGTGTCCAACGCCGTTCATCTATTTCATGTAGTGGTTGCGCGAGGATAGTGTTGAAAAAATTGTTCAAAGTTGGAAAATCATTCAGAGGAATCTCGGGGTTCCTACTTGCAAATTCCTTGATTGATCGTTCTTTGAAAATAGTTAATTGGAAGAGATGGGGCCATAACTCTGCAGGTGCATGCCCATCAACCCAATTATCTTGCCAAAAAAGGGTAGTGGTCCCATTTCAGATAATTAAGTGTAAATTTTTTTCTAAAAGCTGACAAAGTGTGAAGGATGCCATTCCAGAAGAAGGAACGTCTAGCAAATGACTTGTGGAACAAGTTCCACGTTGGGATTCTCTTGAAATAATTTTCACGAATGATGGCATCGCCACACCAACGTTTACCAGACATGATTTTCCACCACCATTTGCCTAGCAACGCACTGTTAAAAGTTTGCAGGTTTAGATTTCCCAACCGCCCTGTTCCTTGGATTTGCATAGCCTAGTCCAACTTACCAATCTGATTTTGCTGTGATGAGTATCCGGTCCCGACCATAAGAAATCCCTCCTGATCTTATCAATGCATAGAGACCCAAACTGAAGTTTGAAAATCGACATCCAGTAAGTGGGGATTGCGGTCAAAACCGAGTTCACCACAGTGAGTCTACCATCCAAAGAGAGTAATTTGGATTTCGAGGTCACTAATCTTGATATGATTTTGTTTAAAAGGATATCCCAATCCTGCCTTCTTGGTCTTCCACTCGAAATAGTTATTCCCAGATAAGTAAGGGGGAGTGAGCCAACATTAGAGTGGATCATCCTAGAAAAAAAGAAATGCAACTCAAGGTTTCTATGGGAAGAGTAAAGACAAGTTTTGTCTGAATTTAACCTTCAGACCAGACATGAGTTCAAAGGTATAAAGAATTAGTTTGATGATTCTAAGGTCTTCTCTCCCTCCCATTATTAAGATCAGTAAGTCATCCATATATTGTAGCTGACACATTTTAATTCAAGATTCTCCAAGAGTCACCCCATGAAGAATACCAGAGCTTAGTGCATTGTTAAACATTGAACTTAGTACATCAACTGCTAGAACAAAGAGAAGGAAGAGAGAGGGTCCCCTTGTCTGAGTCCCCTGCGGTATCTGACGTAGCCACTTTGACAACCATTTATAATAAACTTAGCTTTGGAGGTAGTGAGAACGACATTGATCCAACCAATGCATTTATCACTAAAACACCTTGCCTTCAAAAGCTCAAACAAGAAGCACCAATCCACTGTATCGAAGGCTTTTGCCAAATCTACCTTAAGGATCAAGACCGAGAGATGATGTATTTGCATACAGTAGATGAGCTCTTGTGCAATAACAATGTTATCGATGATACATCGGCCCTTAATGAATGCCGACTGAGTTGCATCTACTAAAGAGTAGATGATCAGTCTCAATCTGTTGGCTAAATTTTTTTTACACAATCTTAAATGATGAGTTAATCAAGCTGATAGGGCAATAATGAGAATGATCTTTGGGAGTTTGAATTTTTGGGATTAGAGCAATGCTTGCCCAGTTGATTCATTCTAGATTGGCCCTCCCCTAGTACAAGTCATCACAGAGCTTAAATATATAATTCTTGATGATTTTCCAATATTTATGATAAAACAGGGTCGAGAGACCATCAGGCCAGGAGCTTTATCAGCACTCATGTCAAAGATTGCCCTTTGGATTTTTTCTTGTGAGAAAGGGGCGTCTAAGGAAGACAGATCATGATGTGTTTTGGAACCTAGAAGATTTACCCTAGTTAACCTGGACACAAAAAGCTTGGGTAGAAACATAAAGGATTTGACAGTAGGAGGTGAAGGAGTCTCCAATCCATTTCATGTCGTCCACCCTACGATTGTCCTAAATTACCCATGGAATAAAATCCCTATTTCATCGTCCATTAGCAACTGAGTGGAAAAAGCTAGTATTTTCGTCTCCTTCCTCGAGCCAAGTCACTCTAGCCCTCTGCTTCTAGTAAATCTCTTACTATTTGAGAATCTAAAAGCAACTCCAATCTTAAAAGATGAATCCTTGGCGTATTCCTCTATGGAGAGAGGATGGGATTCTTTACAAACATCAAATAAATCTAGTTCATAAAGTAACACAAGTTTCTCGAGTTTAATTAAGCCAAAATCAAATTTCACCCAATGTTTGAGTTGCTCTCTAATTCTAGTAATCTTCTTTACAAGGATGAAAGCTCCACATCCTAGAAAAGAGTTAGTGCTCCACCATTCCCTGATTAGATCGGGAAAGTGTTCCACCGAACACCAAGCCTGTTCAAGATGAAAGGGTCGTGGGATGGGCGAATGGCCAGCAGATTTAAGTCTAATGGGTACATTGTCGAACCTATGCTTGGGTGACAATTTTGAATGACTTTAGGAAAAAGTGAGACCCAATCACGGTTATTAAGTAAGTGATCTAACTTAACCCAAGTCAGATTCGATTATCCAAGTAAATCTTTTCCCAAAGAAGGGCGTCTTAAGTAAGTGAAGGTTACTGAGGAACATTTGAGCCAGTCTAATATCTTCGTAATTGGGGATACCATATGATTTGTCAAAAGAGGAGAAAATCATGTTAAAATCTTCGTAAATCATGTTACAATTTCTAAGTTGACAACGCCCCTTGCGTATGTCCCGTAAGTGCACGGGTTTGTCGTAGTAATAAAATCCCAGATGAGTGGGGTATCGTATCCATAGGGAGTAGGGAATAAAACCACTTAAATTGTTTCTTAACTAAGCGAAAGATAAATAGTAATATGTGTGACAAGATGCGAAATAACAAAAGTAAAAGAACAAGAGAGCACAAGTAAAGGAGAAAGTAAGACAATCGATATAAATGGGGTACCCGGATATTGTTCCACCTAGGACAATCGTTTCAAGTGCAAGAACCCTCTATTATACTTTCTAACTGATGCAATAATGAGTCGTGGAGATCCTTAAATACATGGTCCAAAATCTAAGGTCAACCATGCCTAACTCTATACATGTCCCGGAGGAGAAATTGAATAACCTCTCAACCTCGCACTCGTATAGAATTGCAATGAGTTCTAGGGATTTCAAGTGATAAATCCTCTTCCTAGATGTAGACCTAACCCTTTGGTCCAGGTGGAAGGTCCCTAGCCACAATTAAGCCCTAGATGCTATAATCACTTCAACGCTTCACTCCGTTGCACCCGCAACTACGCCCCAGCGGAAGGTCATCATTTAGCCCATTCACTCTACTATAACCACAAAGAACTTGAGGAAATGGAGGTAGGATAAATCACACCGGAGGGGAAAGGGGACGTTCCGCTACCTCTCGACTCACCCTCTCAACCATCTCCAATCTATCTTTGTCTAACTCTTGTGGTGTGTCACTCACTCACAAGAGTTACCAACAAGAACTCTCAACCCTAGTGTCACTCTAAGGGAGTACTCATACAATCAAGTATTCAAGATTGGAAACTCAAAATAAAACATCAATTAATTGAAAGCATAATAAAGAGGTTCAATGAAACAAATACATCCTAGGGTTCACAAATACCCAAGCACCCACTAGAGGGTTTAGGCTCTCCATGGAGATAATTACAATCAATGAAATCAAATGTAAAATCAAAGAATCCATAGAAAACCCCCTCGGTGTTCATGGCGATGGTCCTGTGGAGAGTCCAATACTCGTCCAAGGGTCCCTTTGTCCGGCCAAGGATACGCCTCGCCGGATCGGTGGCAACGAAAGCTCTCCCACTAACCTTCTTCCAAACAGAGCATGATGTCAGAGCTGTAGAACCTCTCCCAATCCCTAGCCAATACCTCTCAAAACCCTAGCCGCTGCCCTCTCTCAAGTTGGGGAAAAAATGGAGAAAAGAATCCTGAAATCGGGGCTGAAATCGGCCTTAAATAGGGCTGGAATCAGGAAACCACATGCCCATGTGGGTGCCCATGTGGATTCTCTATTTTCATCCTTCTTCGGCTGGTTGTGAACAGTACTTGCTGTAATGTTTTACTATAGTGCTCTGTTGAAGTGCCGGCCCGAAACACTCCCGAATCCATGCTTTCATCGAGGTAACATAAACGGGCACACGTTTACGTCGTAGATCGCTTTGCTTCTTCAATAATGGATATGTTGGTGGACATCTTGCTATACATTCACAAACCAGAAAGCTTGAATGTGACTGCCCTTGTGCCCCTCAAAATCATTGTGCTAACTTGAACACGAGGAGGTTGACACACATTCCCGTATTTCGAACCCGACTTATGTCTTCGCGTTTGAACCTTCTCAAGATTTCCTCCAAATGGTGCATTTACGATCCACATCGGCTTCTTTCTTTAATACTTAGCCTCACAACCATATCTGCATGAAAGTAACATAAATACACACATATTAGCGTTAAAACCCGATAAAAGTAATGCTCATCATAAGGGAAGAACACTTCATATTCTGATCGCACAAGCACTTATCATAAGTTCAAGCCAAAATCACATTTTGGATGTTGGGTATTGGGTCCATAAATAGAGGTACAGACCCAACAAATATTGTTAGATCCATTTTTGAATTCAACCAAAAGACAAATAGGTGCCTTAGTAACTTGTTGTCTCCTTAAACAAGCTATTGTTCTATCCTACAATCATATTTCTAGCAGACCCTAAGGCAGGGATTTAGGAAAACAAATCTAAGCGGGATCCACCAACTGATCGCCAGATGGTAGGATCAACCAAACTAAGTTTAGATTCTTGAATACAACAAATGTCCGCATGGTGTAACTGCAGAAAATCCTTAATAAGGAAGCATTTAGAAGGCCTTCATAAACCTCTAATATTCCAATTAATAATATTCATGATCAAACTAGTTTAATCCCAAAGCGGAACCTAGTCTTGAGGTTCCCACTTCTGTTCTTTTTGGTGGTAATCAATTGATTCAAGAACGCGTAAAGGCAAAAAACAATTATCTCTTTGACGCAAAGGATCAAAGGTGATGCCACAAGCATTACAATAATTAATTAATTGCAAATCAGTCTAGTTATTGATAAGAAGGGGGGTTGAGGAAGTACCTTCTAGTGTAGTGTGAGAACTCCGTTTCTTTTTGACTGATCTGGGCGGTTGTGGTATGAACCCTACTTCCTTGTTCCATCTAGAGAAAGGTTTTTTCCTTCTTTCACTACTTCTTGTTCCCTAAGTAAACTCTTCTACTTGACTGGTATGAAGTAACCGCCTGATTTTTTCCTCAAAATCTGACACAAAATCCTCTTTTTCTTTAGTCTTAAAACTATCATCATCTTGACCAAAGCCCTTAGTCATTTGGGTACCAGATTCTGGCACAAACACATCAGTCAAATTTTCTTCATTCCAATTTTTAGTATTCTCCAATTGTATAGTAGTCCCTTCGTCAATTAAGGAACGGGAAGTGAAGTCCATAGAGAATTTTGTCAGGACCAGAGTCTAACATCCATGAAGGAACACACAATTTAAATTAGGGGAAGACCGAGACTCGATGGAGGTTGTGCTGGGTTGCAAAAAGAATTATCCTCCATTAAACTATTCGTATCTATTTGGTTTTCAATGTTGGCTTCCGAAAAGATGGGTTTAGTGGTTGTGCTAGACCCAATAGATGAATCAATGATAGCCGGCTTGGAAACCTTAGAGACCTGAAGTCCATCAGACTTTGAAAATTCCAAACATTGAGACCCCTAGTCCCCATTGGACCTCCAGTAGTTATGTAATCCATAGGCTCCATTGGGCCCAATGACTTCTCCACCGAGATATGTAGAGTCTAGTTAGAATTAGTCATGAGTGACTCAACATCATCACCACTTGGCAACAAATGATTCACCATTCTTTCATAAGAAGCTTCCTTCACTTCTTGATTTCCAACATCCTCGACCAATACATGGGAGACATCACATTCCTTCTCTGTGTTACCATGAGACCCCTAAGACAAGGTGTCACGTTGCAACGAACTAGTGGATAAATGCTGACGACCATCGATCAAGCTTGGATTTGATGGACCAATAGTCCTAAACAAGGTCGACTCGTGAAAATTCGCGTCTCCTTGTCGAACCTCGGCATCCCTGGGAGCTACTCTCACCAATATTCCTAAATTCGTCTAGTATTGAAAACTCATCATTCATCTGAGCCACGCGTTGTAGTCTTCTTCTCCATCTTGTCTATTGCATTGGCCATCCATCACCTCTTTCTCCTTTGGGCTCTTGGCTAACTTCATGCTCTTTTCTAACGTGAGTGTTCTCTGATCGTCTATCAAGGTCCACTTCTGGGATCTTAGATTGCAATACATATTTCTCCAGGTCACGTAGAAATGTTGGGAATGGAAGACGGTTGTCAGTGATGAGAACAAAGAACTTTCTCATCCCAAAGCTTAGAATCAGTTCATGAGGGAGCACAACATGGTGACGATAATGAACTAGCACTAAAAGGAAAGCCTTGTGCGGTTTGCTTAATTGCGGGATTACCGTCCAAGACCAGGCATGTAAAGGGAGGTTCCAAATAAGGAAAACCTATCCTTTTCCCATGCCTCACCCACCTCGCCGATCTCCATAGTCCAAGGGGCAATGAAGAAAACACACAGTCCCAAATGTGAAGGAAGGCTCAATTCTCTAATTTTGCTTGGTTTGAGGGCTTTTTCTTCACTTCTTAAGGTCGCAAGAAAGGAGTTGCCCTTGAATTCATAAACTGCGTCAACTCTTGCCATGTTTAGGGCTCCCAACAAAGATTCTAGGAGAATATCTTCATTGGTTTGGGCGGAGATGACGTCGAGAACAATTATCTTGCTAAGATCCTTATGAAGCTTAGAGGTTTCCTGGTTCAAAGAGATGGAGAGTTAGTTGTATTGCTAACGAGGCCGAGGTGTTCTTTCTCTGTATGAAATGGCAAGTCCATCCACGGAGGCATCTGAACCCAGTTTACCTTATTTAGCTTTTGCTTAGATGCATCGGTGTCTTAGTGGAGAAGGGAGTTCACTTTGCAATTCATCACCATGTGCCCGCATCTTCACAAAGTTTGCATGTGAGAAGGTGACGGTACTCAGAAGTTCTATGAGTAGACCAAAAGTAGTGGTTGCAGCTCGAAAGAGAACGAGGTCTCTTAGTCCCAGCCACCAGTAAAAACCCTTCCGTGGGGGGCACTGGGGGATGGGAGAAAGAGAGAGACAAAGAGATAGAGAGAGAGAGAGAGAGAGAGAGAGAGAGAGACTCGATCCCACCACATCTTTGTTCAGGCTGCGCTGATGTATTCGTGACTTGGCTGCTTCCCAACCATCCTGCTGACCAAAATCCATCTTCTCTGTATTTCCTCCTTCAAAGGGCTGCTCCCTGGGCAAACTCGCTACTTGAGCAAAGAAAAGTACCGACATGGACCAGATTACATCTTGGGGGCAGTCGAACAATATTGTGAAGGTGGCCAGCTTCATGAAACCAACTACGTGAGGAAAACGGGCCATGAGTCCACTGTCCTCTTCCACCACCACGCGAGCGGCCCCCAGGAGGTCACCGTGAAGGGAGTCACTCATCTCTTCTGATAGCCTTTGATTTTGTCTTTAGTTTCGAAACCCCAATCGTCTCTTCACCTTCTTTAATTTTAGATCACTATTGGAGAGAGATGTAGCCTCATCTTTTCTATCTTTTTTTCTATGTGTTTTGTCGGTGGTGAGGACAGGAGAAGTGCCTCATCGTCAAGGATTGCTTCACTATTGTTGTGAGATTGGCATCCTCTTCCTCGAATCTTTAGTCAAATTATAGAATTGTTATTATTGTTTTCTAGATCATGATCTGTTAATGTCAGATGTTAGTAGTGGATGGGTTAGGTTGGTTTCTTGTTTGAGGAGTTTGAGATTAATTTGATATGTTTCAGATTTTCGTTTTTGATAATAGTAGAAATCTCTCTTTGATTTTAGGGTTCTTAGAGGTTGAATTTGGAGGTGAGAAGAATAAAAAACTTGTAGAGTTCATAGTTGGATAAGTACCTACCAAATTTTAGAATATATGCACAAGTATCCTTTAAATTATAAGCATTAAATGCAGGTGACAGTGTCAAGATTTTTGTGCACTTTTGATCCAGTTTTTTATTTATTTTATGATTTTAAGTTCTTATTTACATTTATATTTATGTATAAAAGTTGTAGAAGATGATTTTATCTTTAGCCCCACTAATTTTTAGAATTTTTGGCCGTGTAATTTGTGAGATATGATCAGATTTCTGTAGTTGTGCTTAATGACATTTCTATAGAAAGGATGAATTTTGATCAGAGAATCTGAGGATCTTAGAAGTTGAATCAGGAGTCACGTTTAACAAGAAAGTTGTTCAATATTTGAGTTAATTATATGCTAATAAAGTTTAATCTTATTTGTTGTGTGATACTTTTTATTAGAAAGGGCATGTTTGAAATTGTTGGTTTTCATATATATGATTTTTAAAAGTGGCTTGAATTTTGTAGATCTCAAATCAATGTGAGATTTGGATATGCTATAAATGTAGATGTCTAGGTTTTTTAGAAGGTTGAAATTCCTATTTTAAATTAGAATTTATAAAGCTTTCTTGTTTTTAATCTTAAGGGTCGTTGGAGAATTGTTTATTAGTCTCTTGACTTTTGTAGCTTCGTTAGTGCCTTGGAAATTGATAAGTGCTTGTGTATAAGTAATACGAAATATACTTTTTCTTACATTGAGCATTACTTTTATTAGATTTTATAGCTCATTCGTGTGTATTTGTGTTCTTTTGTGCATTTAGGGTTGTGAAGACAAGTTTGGAAGAAAGGAAGCAAAATTAGATTGCGGACGCGATTGTTGATGATGTTCGTGGATCTAACAAAGGTGAAGACACAAGTTGTGCTCAAAGACATGGGGGTGTGTGCCAACCTCCATTGTGCTCAAGCGAATACACAAAAGTGGAGGGGCACAATGGCAGTCAGACTCATATGTTCTGACTTGTGAAACATTGTTGAAAGCTTCATCAATGTGGTTTCATTGAAGACGCAACGTGATCTACCGCATGGATGTGTGCCCAATCATGTGACCTCGATAAAAAAGAGTAAATTCGGGTGCATTCCGGCGAAGTATTGTAGCTATTTACTGTAGCAAACCACTGCAGCAAAATTACTATCATAGTTACTATTCATAGCGCGCGGGAAAGGAAAACCTAGGAATCTACACGGGCGTGTGGAAATTCCACACGCCTGTGTTGATGCCCAATTTCAGCTCTATAAATATCGCTTCGAGAGTTTTATTTGGGGATCTTCTTCCTATCTTTTGCCCATCTTTTGGAGAGAGTGCGGTTATGGTTTGGAGAGGCTTTTGCTGGGTTTTAGGAGCGGTTCTACAGCATTCGACATCGAGTTACTTTGGAGGATAACTATTGTGGGAGCTTTCATTGGCATCGATTCGGTGAGGTGTGCCCTAGGTTTGGCAAGGGAACCTTTAAAGAAAATGAGGCGGTTCCTCAAGACCATCGACACGGATGACAAGGGGGTTTTCTCTATGGATTGCTTGCATTTACTGTTGACTTCATTGTTGACTTTGTATTGCTCCATGGAGAGCTAAACCCCTAGTGGGTGCTTAGACTTGTAAACCCTATGATGATTTTATTTCATTGATTGTTATTGTGTCTAATTTAATTGATGTTTTCATTGAGTTTCAATGTCGTGTGGTTGTTGATTTGATTTTCCCTTAGAGTAACACTAGGGTTGAGAATCTATCTAGGTAATCCTTTGAAGGGGAGAAAACTTCATTAGGGTTAGACTTAGTGGGATTGAAGAGGGTCGAGAGGGTGAGTCGAGAGGTAGCAGAACGTCCCCTTTCCCTTCTGACGTGATTTATCCTACCTCTATGTTTCAAGAGTTTTTTGCGATCGTGATAGAGTGAAGTGCCAAGATACAAACTCCACTGGGCTTAGTTGCGCAAGCAACAGAGTGAAGTGTTGAAGTAATCCTTGGTGCTGGGGCATAATCGTGACTCACAGTCTTTTGCTTGGACCAATGGGTTAGATTTATACTAGGGAATAGGGTTTATCACTTGGAATCCCTAGAGCTTCAAGCAGTCCCATACCGTGTAAGGTATTGAGAGTATTCTTTTCCACCGGGGGATAATGTAGAGGGCTAGTCACGGTTAACCTCAGGTGTCTTTGGATTGCAAGGACTCATTAGACTTCAATTAGGAGGCATAATAGTAGTCTTGCACTTGAAACAATAGTAGTCTTGCATTGATACTTTGAATCAACATCACAAGTTGGTTTTCACTATATTTAAGTAGTAATACTTGTGTTCCCGAGCAACTATTCCTTGTGGATTTGACTATCCACTCACCGGGGTATTGTATTATTTCGATGCCCCGTGCACTTGAGATACACTCACACAAGGCGTGTGTCGGAAATGTTTTTATATTCATATGTATTTTAGAATTTATTTCGTCTGTAATTTAGATGAGTTATTCCTTGAGAAAAATACTGATTATTTCGATTTATATTTTGAATTACTTAATTATTTATTATTTGCAATTCATATGTAAGTATTTAAATTTGGAAATGAATTGGAATTATTTTGTATCTAAAAGCGGGATCATCGAATTTCTGTATTCTGTTTAATAAATGTTTGGACATAATATATTTTGACATAGCAACTTGTAGTCCCCAACTAACTTTGCAATAACCCTATCATTGGGGGTTAAACATTAACCGTGTTGATATGTACCTATGAAATAAAAACTATAGTTTCCCACCGCTTTTCGTCGGTGAAAAATAACCACCTCTGATAATTTTGGCAATGGTCACTGAGGGTAAACATATGACCTCTGATATTCTGGCTCAGGTCGCCAAAGGTAAACATATGATCTCTTACATTTTGTTTTGACAATAGTTATTTGTGGGGCATATATGGTTGACTTTTGATCCGTTATGTCTTATTGAAAAACTTGACTTATGAATTTGATTCTGATAAACTTATATTTTATTATTCTTTGTTTGAATTTGGAAAGTTTGAAACTTTTATGATCCTAATATTTTTAGTGGGTACTTACTGGGCTTCCAAGTTCCTAAATAGTTGTTTTCTCCTTTTTAGATCATTAGCAAGATCGGGGTAGTACTTTAACGGGCGGTCAAGTACCTTTTCTCAGTGTGGTTGAGTTGTAAATTCTCTTGTTGTAGTCATTGAAGTTGTACTTGAAAGTTGTTGTAGTTTGTTATCTATAATTTGTGGCTTTATTAGATCATATTTTGCTTTGAGTCAGGTTTTAGGCCTCGCATGCTTGCGGGGTTTTTGCCCTGTGGGTGCATGGCCATTTGTCCACCACTTGGCTGGGTTTGGGGCGTGACATTGATATTTTAGATAATGATCTACTTTTAAAGTTAAAGTAGAATTAATTCCTTGATGGAAATTATGATATCAAGGACTTGTATTTTGGGTGTGCGTAGTTGATGAGTGTATAATTATACATCATTTAATATCATTTTATACACTCATTACACATGATTAGAGTAATATTATGGAATTCGATGTTAAAACATGATGTATTTTGCATTCTCTGGCTTCGGGCAGTGCTTAAAGATGAGAGAGAGAGAGAGAGAGAGAGAGAGAGAGAAAGCCAAAAAGAAGTAATCTAGATCTGAAATGATAAAGATAGAGCTCTCTCGGCATCAATCAGTAAAGAACAGGCCAGGCAGACTGACTTACAGACATCTTATGGCTATAAGCCTCTTCTAGAGATTTTGCGGGTATGCTTATGCCCGCAAGGAGGAGGATAAGGAGGATAAGGATAATCAAAGGGACTTATGAGTAGGACTTACACCCAGTAAGTTATACCGTAAGGGCTGTTCTAGAGGAGCTTATGAGCATAATGTATGTCCATAAGGATGGTTGCAACGGCTATCCAGTGAAGTTTATGGACCAACGCTAATGACCATAAGCTGGACCCTAACATTATATAGAAGACCTTATGGATGGGACTTATGACCGTAAGTGATCCCGTAAGGCTCATGACCCATCATCTCTAGTTCCTTATGATTGTGTTCTTACACCCGTAAGCTGCCCGTAAGTGGCTAAGTATAAATATTTCTGACAAGGGTTTTGAGGGGATCTTTTGTGCTATTAGATAGTGAGGCTTAGGGGGAAAAAAGGAGGTAGATCTCCAGGGTTTTGGAGGTGAAACAAGAAAATTAGCCCACCTATCTTGGATTAGAAAGATTGGAGCCGTCTAGGATTGTTTTGGTGTTTGTGGAAGGTCCTTGGGGGTTCTACGGCAATCATCTCATGGTATAATTGAAAATGGGGTTTTCATGTCTTCTTTAATTCTTGTTGTATCTTGTTGTTTGGATGCTTGCTCTTCCATAATGGAGAGCTAATTTTTTATATGCTTGGGCATAGATGAATTATAGGGTTTCTTCTATTTTGACATTGGTTGTGGATCTTTATGCTTTAATTCTTTCTTAATTGCAATCCATATTATTTGAATCCAATCGTATGTTTTTAATATCTTGAATGCTATCAAGGCGAAAGCCCTAGTTTTCTTGTATGATGTGTTTTGTGACAACTAGAAATACTGACCTAGCATGGGTAGACCGCAGTTGGAGGGATTGTGAGTAAGCTAGCAATGGGTACTTTGGATTCAAAAGTTTTCCTCCTCATTCCTCATAAGTGAATTAGCAAGTAATTCCATGCACTTTGCAATCATAGGTAATAGATTTTAGTAGAAATCACATTTCTATTCTCTATGAGGGGGACAATCTTTTCTCAAGAAGGATTGTTTACTTATGAATTCTTGTTAATTCGCATTGAGATTTAAGAGAGTGCAATGCAATTGTGGGTTGTCTGTATCAGTACCTTACTGAATAAGTTACTATTCACCCTTGCAAGAGGGATTTAGTATATTTTAAGATTTTTTTCAGTTCAAATAGGATTGCTATACTCATACAACCTTTGTCTTGGACTTATAAATATGTACAAGGACTCTATGCCCGAGCATCCCATTTTCCCTTTGATTCTTGACTGATTTCATTTTTGTATTCTTGCTTTCTATTCTCTTTCTTTTTAGGTTGTTTGAATTCATCACATCTATTGGTTAGGCTAGTTTACGGAGTTTGGATTCATACTAGTACTCTCAATTTTCGTTAGGGATCAATACCCTACTTTCACGCACACTTTACTATTTGATCTGCAGATACTCTTGCGCTAACCTTTATCAATAGTAGTGTGGTTTGAGTAGCTTGGGGAGTTCTCGGCCATATAATGATTGTTTCTACATTTTCTATAGAATACATGACTAGAAATCCACACCACCATGCACACGCCCGTGTGGGTAGCCTTGTATCCTTCTTGTACTTGATGGTAATGGGGAAATCGACAGAAGAGCACATGGGTGACACATGACCATGTGAAAGGTTGTACACGCCCTTGTGTCTTTGTGTTGTTTGGTTGTATCACATAAGTATATTGTAGCAATTAGTAGAAAGAGACAAGGTCTTGTATAAATGACACATGGCAGTGTGTGACAAGGTCCCCTTGCGTATATCCCACAAGTGCACGGGTTTGTCGAAGTAATAATCCCGGGTGAGCGGGTATCGAATCCACAGGGAGTAGGGAATAAAAATACTTAATTCGATTCTTAGCTATGTAAAAGATCAATGATAATGAGTGTGATAATGATTCAATTCTCAACAATAAAAGTAACAAGTAAGAGAGCAAAAGTAAAGAAGGGGATAAGGCAATCGATAAAGATGGGGTACCCGGATAATGCTCCACCTAGGATAATTGTTTCAAGTGCAAGAACCCTCTATTATGCTTCCTAATCAATGCAATGGTGAGTCGTGGAAATCCTTAATTACATAGTCCAAAATTTAAGGTCAACTATGCCTAACTCTATACATGTCCCGGAGGAGAAATCGAACAATCTCAACACCTCGCACTGGCATAGAGTTGCAATGAACTCTAGGGATTCCAAGTGATAAATCTCTTCCTTATTATAGACCTAACCCTTTGGTCCAGGTGGAAGGTCCCTAACCACAATTGAGCCCTAGATACTAAGATCACCTCAACGCTTCACTCCGTTGCATGCGCAACTAAGCCCCAGCGGAAGTTCATCCCTTAGACCATTCACTCTATTGTAGCCGCAAAGAACTCGAGGAACGGAGGTAGAATCTATCACGCCAGAGGGGAAAGGGGACGCTCCTGTACCTTTCGACTCACCCTCTCTAGCCTCTCCAACCTAGCTTTGTCTAACGCTCGTGGTGTGTCACTCACTCACAAGGTTACCAACAAGAACTCTCAACCCTAGTGTCACTCTAGGGGAAATGTTCATACAATCAAGCATTCAAGGTTGGAACTCACAATAAACATCAATTTATTGAAAGCATAATAAAGAGGTTCAAAGAAACAAATACATCCTAGAGTTCACAATACCCGAGTACCCACTAGGGGTTTAGCTCTCCATGGGGCTAAGTACAATCAAAGAAATAGAATGTAAAAGCAATGAATCCATAAAGAAACCCACTCGATAGTCGTGTCGATGGTCTTATGGAAAGTCATCTACTCGTCGTCCAAGGATTCCCTCGTCCAGTATAGGATACGCCTCGACGGAAGCTCCCTTACCAACCTTCTTCCTAAGGAATGACTATGTCAGAGCCGTAGAACCTCTCCAAACCCTTGGCCAATACCCCTCGAAACCCTAGCCGAAGCCCTCTCTCAAGTTGGGGAAAAGATGGAGAAAAGAATACCAAAATTGGGGCTGAATCGGCTTTAAATAGGGCTGGAATCGGGCGACTACATGGGCGTGAATGCTCCACGCGCTCGTGCGGAATTTCCACACGGGCGTGGATAATTTCCACACGCCCGTGTGGATTCTTTGTTTCTCTAGTTTCTCGGCCGGCTGTGAACAGTGCTGCTACAGTACGTGCTGCAGTGTTGCTGCATTACTCTGCTACAGTGTTCGCCCTGAATAGCTTCCCAATTCCATACTTTCATCGGGGTAACGCAAATGGGCACATGTTCACGTCTTGGATCACTTGCTTCTTCAATGGTGTACACGTTGGTGGAGCTCTTGTTCTATGTGCATATGTCGGAATGCTCGAATGTGACTGCCTTTGTGCCCCTCCAAATGGATGTGCCCACTCGAATACGAGGAGGTTGGTACACACTCTAGCATCTCACACCTGACCTATGTCTTCGCGTTTGAACCTTAGCAAGATTTCCTCCAAAATTGGTGCATTATGATCCACATTGTCCTATTTCCTTCATACTCGGCCTCACGACCCTACCTGTATAAAAGTAACATAAAAACACACATATTAGTGTAAAAACCCGAGAAAAGTAATGCTTAACATAAGGAATGAACGCTTCGCATTCGTATCGCACAAGCACTTATCAGTGTGAGAGTGGAAGATGCCGGTGTTGATGTTGTACACACTCCTAGATCTTTGTGGTGTTTGCAGGAACTATAGCCGTATTACTATAGTCGTATTACTATAGCACAATACTATAGTAATAGACAAAAAAGCACAAGGCCATGTGGAATTTCCTTACGGCCGTGTGAGGCTTTTCTGGTCATGGAAGTGAGGGTATTTTCAAAATTTTTGTGCCCTAAACCCTTTTTTTTCCTTCTTCCTTGCTTCTTCTCATTCTTTTGCTTCTTACCTTTGATTAGAGCATCCCCCTTGGAGTTCATTCATCTTCCTCTTAGAAATTGGGAGATCTTCCAAAACCCTCTCATCCATTTGAAGCTAGCAAGGTATGGTTTCCTAGCTTTATTCCATGTTCTCCTTAGTAGAATTAACCTATTGTTCTTTTTGTTCCCAATTTTTGGGTAGAATCACAGTTTTTAGTATCAGAAACCCATTGGTTCTTGTTTTGGATAAATTGGGTGTTGTTTAAGTACAATTGGGGCTAAATTGTGTAGATTAGGGGAGTCTCGTGGGCGTCATTTTTTTATTTTTATTTTCATCATGTTCATGTGTTATGTTCTTGCTTGCTAGGCGGAATAACCTCCTAGTATGGCGAGGAGCTAGGGGAGGAGTGGAAATGACTTTTTTGGATCGTTTGTTAGTAAGTGGATAATAGTCTTGCATAGTAGCATTAGGGTTTTTAAAGTTCATTCGTGTATTCATTTATGCTCTTTATCAATAAAATATGGTTAAGATACTATCTTGATTTCTCACAAGTGTTTGCATGTTTTACTTGTATATTTGCCATAATGATGTCAAAATTGGAACTAGAGATTTCCTCGTATATATGATCAATTTTATAATTATAATTCGTTGTTGTGATTGTGGTGCTTTTAAAGGCCGAATATGTGTCATTGTTTATTTGGAAATGTTTTGAGCTAATAGAAGTTTCAGTATTGATATCTATCATTCAATTGGTTTTACACACTGGTATATGTATACTATTGGTAAAATGTTTTTCAAAGTATATATGTTTTGATTAAGGCTTGGGACTGAAAAGTGATTCCTTTAATTTGAAAATAGTTTCATGTGTTTATTGGAATTTGATGGTGTAGTGAGGTACAATCTGCTAGCATTGTCAAAAATTTGAGGATAGGGTCTGGCACTGTAGTGTGAGGATTTTCACAGTCCGACCTAGGTAGTAGAGGTGGCATGGTTATACCTAGGGCTTTTCCATGCAAGAGGTATTATAGAACTCTTGATAAGTATGATGTTGAGATATTCGGGTTCATCACCCATGTTACACCTCAGACCCGACCAAGCTAAATCTGAGGTGCGTACAAAGGACCACAGTTCCATAGGGCGTGAGCTTGGGGAGTCTGTAAGGCCTCAAAACCTAACTCATAGTCGAGAAGGAAATAAACTAACAGAAATACAAAATATGGGTACAGCTTAAGGGATACAACAAGGTTCAAATATAGAGTAATTAAATACAGAATTGTCCCAAGGTGTAGGTTTTAGACAACCATACAACAAAATACAAAAACATGAGGCACAACTCCAAAGGGGAAAACAACCAGTGGAAGCATACTAAGATCCCTGAGTCTACTGCTCCTAATCTGAAAAGGATTTAAAACAAATCCATGAGCTCACTACCCTAGTAAATAATTCCAAAAAAAAAAACTAAAAACAAAAGTTCAGATTTGAAATACACACATAAATCAATAACACATGAGTAGTGCAATTGAAGAAAATCATAAAGGACAAAGCCAAATGTGCAGATTCACAAATAACAAAGTATGTCTCCAAATTCTCTATAAAAGTCAGAGGTCATTTGTTTACCCTTGGTAATCAGAGACTGAGTGTTAGAGGCAGTTATTATTTCACCAACGAATCAGTGCAAAATTGAGTTCTCATTTTTCCAGAAATTTTAATCAACAAGATCAATGATTAACCACCACTGACAGGGTTGACTTTAGTTCATTTGGAGACCAAAATATTCAAATACAAATATTTGCAGAGTACGAGTTCATAATTTCCCAAGTTCAGAAATACCCACAAATACTAATAAAATACAAGATCCAACTTTAGGGGAAAAATAAAAATATATAGAAATTAATTATATAAAGACTGTGGGATCGAAAATATGCGCCCTGGCATCGTGTCGATGAAGAGACACCAGGTGATATATCGAATCACAAATGTTATTTTATTTTATTTATTTTTATCTTTGTAGGCTCTTCCATTCCTAATAAAGGCAAGCCTCCATTATTAATTACCCCAGACTGAGATCTTAGGAAGCTCCGATTAAGGGCTCAAGTACAAGTAAAATGCAAGAAAATGTGGAAATTATAAATTTTGCTATTTATTACACATATATATATATATTCACTACAACATATAACTTTTTATATGTATATATATAACTTTATATCAGTGTTGCTGCCTATGCCTTGTCGCCACATTGCATGCCTCATTGTTGCCTTAAAATATAGAACTTATTATTGCCTTGAAATTTATATATTTATTTTAGATATTGCCACTGCCTCGAGATAATCTTTCCTGCCATTGCTTTGGGATGAGTTCACTGCATTGGATTGATACATCAATTCTAGATAACTCCAATCTTCACTCGGGTTGATATTTAGTAAGCTTTGAAGTTGCAAAGCATGTGCAACAATATAACAGTAAATGTAGTCCGGTCCATGCATCCTCAAATGATCATCTTAATATATCATTTCTCAAAAATATATAAAATATATATATATATATATATATATATATATATATATATATATATATATTAATCCATACTCATCCCATGGGCATCTTTTGAATGGTGGAACCTGCCTTTAGATTCTTCTCTTTAGTTCACGTATGCATGCATGCACACAATAACATGCTTCTCATTTCATGCTTCTCATCATTTTCATTCATGATAGCATCATCATCATCATGATTGTATCATCATATTTAGCATCAGGATCATCATTGATAGCATCATGATCATCATGGTTGGCACACAATAACATGCTTCTCATTTCATGCTTCTCATCATTTTCATTCATGATAGCATCATCATCATCATCATTATATCATCATGTTTAGCATCAGGATCATCATTGATAGCATCATCATCATCGTGGTTGGCATCAGGAGATAGGATTGGATGGCTAGAATTTCATCATCAAGTAGAAATAGTCTAAGTTTGAGGCAATATATAAGATGGATGGTTCTGATTTGATAATCAGGAGGTATGACTGGAGGGATATGGTTTCATCATCAAGAAGAAATAGTTCAAGTTCGAGGCAACATGAGTGATTCAGATGTTTGTATGATTGGAAGGATGTGATTTCATCATCAAGCAAAAATTGCTTAAGTTCAAGGCAATTTAAGATGAATGGTTTTGATTCAATCATCATTCGATTGAAGTAAGTTCGAGGCAATCAGCTGATGTCCATTCCATGCAACTTACTTATTTATTCATTTATTATTATTATTATCTAAGCCATATAGTTCACGTTGGTGACCAAGGTTGTTATTGATTCGTAAAGGATCAATTACATTGAAATGTTTTGAAATAAAGGCTGGCCCTGGCTCTTTTTGACCTCCTGGGAAAACAGCATACACCATTGTATGAATCAAGAAATCCTTTGCTAAGCAATTATTCACCACCATCTCTTTTTTTTTTTAGCTATCACTTTCTTAACTCTCCAACCTTCATTCATTTCCATTAAAACAATGATTTTCTACATGTCCCTTCAATGTTATATATATATATATATATATTAAAATTAGTCCTAAAACCATGCATTTTTGCTCAATGATGGGCCCCACATTCCTTGATTATTTTGAAACAACACTAAAACCGTGCATGCCATGCATGGCTTCTTCAAATAAGAGCCTTTTGGATTCTTCATGAGTATGCATGCTTCTAACTCACACCAACAATTTTCTCAACCATCCAATTACCTTCTGTGATAGGTCATAAGCAAATACCATTTTTGTCATACAGATGCAGATGCCTAAAGCCAGTTCTGTCACTGGCCCAAACAAAGCCATGAGTAATTTTATTTATTCCTTTATCTAGAGGCGTAAAGCAATCATGCAAATTAATCCATACATCGTGATTTTTTTCCATTATAACTTCCTTTTTCCCTGTCCAAATGTCAAACTTGAGAATCTTCAATGTCGAGTGATATCTATTTAAAACTTGGGCAATAAGAGTATTATCAGGCATCCAATTGACTCTAACTAAATATTTATTGCTACCAACTCCATTGAATTTACAACAAAGAAGATCCATCCAGGTAACCTGTTCATCACTGATGGAAACAACACCAATTCGGACTTTAACATTGGAAGCACCAGCAAAGGGGTAAGCATGATCTTCCTGTGCATCTGGACCAACAAAATCTTTACCCTGGTGCATGATTCTAAAGAGAGGAATCTCTGATGAATCAACTTCAGTGAATGCGATGTACTTGCTATCAGGTAACCACCAGAACCCTGCCTTCCGATCCATCTTTTCCTGGACAATATATTCGGCGAGACCATGGGTCTTTGCATTTTCTCTCGCCCCAAAAGATAGCTGTTTAGCCTCACCATTAGACAAGTGCAAAACATGCAGTTCATCATCCTTCACATAAGCTAGCATACTTCCATCTGGAGACAAATGCGGATCAATAATAGGTGAACCAGTAACACATAGCAATTTGAGTTCAGGTTCCCCGCCAGCTATCTCATGGAAGAAAATCCGGGATGACAAAGGCACCAAAATGGAATGACCACCGAGACAACCAGAAGCCATAGGGTTCCTCGCCCTCCACTCATACCAGGTGACGCCCAATCCCCCCTCCCTCGATCTCTCCATCCTCAGCTTCTCCTTAGCCGAAAGATTACTCTCGTCCAAGCCTCCTCCCTCTAGAGGGCTGAAAACCATCTCCTGGCTCCGCGACTGGAGATCAAACACGAAGACCTTACGGTAAAGCAACGCATCAGGGCTGAATAGGAAGCCAATAAAGTGGTTATCAGGGCTGAAGCTGATGCAGGAAGGGGAGACGTAGCCAGGATGCGGGAACTGGACAATGTCCTCCACCGGAAAGAGGAACGAGTCATCGTTAGCGTCGGTGAGGGGCATCTTGCCATCAATCTGAGGTTTCTTGATCTTGGTGATGGTGCTCTCCGATGCCGACAAGGAAGCTTGCATCACAGGGAGAGAAGTCAAAGAAATGGCGAGGATTAAGGGAGAAGAGATGATCGAAACCTTAACCCTAGGAAGTAGTGAGGATCGTAACGCTGTCAATGGTGAGGATGTCCTCGTAATAATTAGTATCCACGTAACTCTTGGTCTTCAGCAACGATGAGGGAGGAGCGAGGACGATGGCTTCAATATTGTTCTCCTCATCAGCAAAGAGCCTATCTCCTACATCTCAAAAAGAGAGGCAGCGATGGTGATTGCGCAACAACTTCTTGTTCTTCTTCATCTTTAAATTTTCTTTCTTCTTCTTTTTCTAGTTCGGGCTTTGGTTTCTTCTTATTTTCTTCTTTTACTGCCTTCTCCTTCTTCCTGCTTCCATGTTTCTTCCTCTTCGGCTGGTTCTCCTTCTCCCCCGTCTTCCCGTCGGTCTTCTTCGTCTTTTTTTTCTTATTTTGCTGGTTTTGTTCACCTCTTCTCCTTGAGTATATGCTTGGTTGAGAGAACACCAGAATCCTTCCTCGTTTTTCTTTTGCCTTCTTCTTTTCTTGATGAAGAATCACCGTTTACTATTTTCTTTGGCGACGACAGCCACTGCGATGGTGGCGATGGCGACAGCAGTGATGGCAACAACTGCGGAAACGATAGTAGGCCTTGGGCATCAACATCAAGCGACGACGGCAACTCCAGTGACAGCGTCAGGTAGCGGCAGCGACAACAGGAGAATTTTTTTTTATGTAGATATATATATCTATAAGAGGAGAGAAAGACCATCTTTTTCTTTTCTTCTTCTTCTTCTTTCGTCTTCTTCAAATCTTCCTTCTTCTTTCGATTTTCTCCTCTGTTCCCCCTCCTTCGTTCGTTCCTCCGTCCTTTTAAAAGCCTCTGAGCGGTTGTGCCAATAGTGGACGGTTGCATGGGTGGTGAGCAATTGCATGGGCGGTGAGGAGATCGTGAGGGAGCATGACACAGCACGACCAATTTATCGCCTTTTTTTAAATTATTTATTTTATTTTATTTTAATATTATTTTATTTATAATTATATATATTTATATATTATCTATATATTATATATAATATTCTATTTTATTATTATTTTATTTATTGTTATTATTATTAAAATTATTATTTATTATTTTATTATTTTATTATTTTATTATTTTATTTATTATTATTATTATTATTATTATTGTTTTTATTTTTTTATTTTAACTTATTACATTTATTTTATATGATTTTTTTAATTATATATATATATGTTTAATGATTTTATCTGATTTGGATTTATTATTATTATATATTATTTTATCTGATTTTGATTTATTATTATTATTATTCTTTTTATCTGATTGTATTAATATTAATATTATGATTAATATATATATATATAAATATATATATATATATCGATTTCTTTTGATTTGGTTTGGTTTATCACTTTTTTTGTTATTATTATGATTTGATTGATACCTATTTATTCTCTATTTTTTATTTTTTTATATTATTTTATTATTATTTTTTTTTACTTCGTGATTTGCATTCATGGCTGATCTTGAGATCGCCTCTAAATATGTTTTTTCGATTGATTTTCAAATTTAAACATTTAGGATCGCTTCGAGATTTATACTCTCGGCATATCTAGGAATTTAAATATTTAAGATCGTCTTGAGATCTGTGCTCTTGGCTGATCTTGAGCTTTGAGTATTTTAGACTGACTCGAGATCTGTGTTCTCAGCTGGTCTTGAGATTTGTGTATTTTGGGTATTTTGGATCGCCTCGAGATCCGTGCTCTCGGCTGATCCTGAGATTTGAGTATTTTAAACTGCTTCGAGATCGGTGCTCTTAGATGGTCTTGAGATTTGAATATTTTGTATCGCTTCGAGATCGGTGCTCATAGCTGATCCAGAAATTTGTGTATTTTGAATATTTTGGATCGCCTCGAAATCGGTGTTCTTAGCTGATCCTAAGATCTGAGTGTTTTAGACCGCCTCGAGATCTGTGCTCTCGGATGGTCTTGAGATTTGTATATTTTGAATATTTTGGATCACCTCGAGATCAGTGCTCTCTACTGATCCTGAGATTTGTGTATTTTGGAGATTTTGGATACTTTAGATTGCCTTTAGATATGTATTCTGGGCAGATCTAGGAATTTAAATATTTAAGATCGCCTCGAAATCGGTGCTCTCAGCTGATCCTGAGATTTGTGTATTTTAGACTGCCTTGAGATCTCTACTCTCAGCTAATCTTGAGATTTGAATATTTTGGATCGTTTTGAGATCGATACTCATAGCTGATCCAGAAATTTGTGTATTTTAGATTATTTTGAGATCTGTGCTCTTGGTTAGTCTTGAGATTTGAATATTTTGAATATTTTGTTTAAATTAGGAAATACATTATTATTTTTTTTATTTTTTTTATATAAACAATGACTAAGTAAACAAAACATTAAATTCATTCCTCAATACTAATTCCTTCAAAATATCACTAAAACAATTATACAAATAAACCAGTAAATGGTGGGAATAATTTATTCAACACAATTAATAGCAACTGTACGAACTTCTATATAAATATAAAATTTCTAGTTTAAAGCATTTAATATAATCATCTAAATGAAATCAAACACTAGCATAATTATTAAAACAATACTTAAATAAAAATACTTAAGTAAAAATAGCTGAAAACATTTATTCAATAATAAATAAATACTAATATTTACACAATACAAATTAATATCTGAAATAAAATACCACAACAAAGAAATAGACAATTGTTTTACCTAATAAAATAATTTTCACAAATATTGTAAATATGAAGTTATCGGTGAATTACTTATCTCAAAATTACTTTACTCCGAGATACAACTCGAAAACCCAAAGTCAATTCTCAAATGGTCCTAAAACTCAGGTATTGGTAACAATTACAACTCAAGAAATCAAAAATCAATCAAAATATAATTAAAATCGTAGGTCTACTTAATAAGACTAAGCATACAAAAACAAATAAACACAGACACATATGCACAATTCCCAAGACCTGGTTCTTATGGGTTGAAAGATATTAAATCTTAAACTACAAAACAGAAAAATTCAGCATCACTAATTACCAAATATTTCCTACAAAAAGAAAAAAATAAAACAAAACAATACTAATAGTAGTCGTAACAACAATAATGTGCTAAGAGGAACATGAACATGAATAAGTAGAATGAAGAAAAGAATAAAAACAGGAGGTAAGAGAAACTAAGATGAAATTAATTCTCTTAACACAAGTGGCTACAGGTCAAAGTATGTGTGCGTATATTTATATATAACAATAGATATATATGGATGCAGAACCAACATATATATAATTATATGCAAATAAACAAATATACTTGAAAGGGGGCATATATATACTATACTAAACAGTTGTAGAATCAAAGCAGGACACACATACTTAAATATCCTCTAAGCCATAACTTAAAAGAATAAGTATAATTTAAAATTAATGGCTCATGGTCACAGCACATTCAATTTAGGAATTCAAGAAAGGCTGGAAGAACCAATCGTGGCTAATAAAAACATGATTAAAAGCAGACATACTTTACATGACTAAGCATAAATATGCACATTTATATAAGTATATAAAACCCATAGATAGCAAAAAAAAAAGACTTTACATCTAAGCTCACCACCAAATAAACGTGCAAACTAAATCAAAAGGATAGAAAAAAGCTTCAAGTTCAACTGGTTTTCAGGTGTAAACATGGAATGCAAAGGATGCTAACATGCACTTATAAACAAAAGGCTGCATGAATATAAATAAGTACATACAACTAATAGTCTTCAAAGCATGCATTTCATTCTGGTTTTGAGAGGATTTAAATCCAACGTTCACACAAACACCAAACACAACCTGGGTATTAACATACAACATGCTCCAAAATTCATATTCAAGCAAGCTTCAAATACTACCCATGCATCAAGCTCTACAACCACCAAGAGAACTAGAGAACCTACCTAGACTTCGTTGAAGCATCAACGGTTCACTGCTCCTCTTAGCCTCACCCCGAATGTCAAGAACTCCAGTAGAGGCCAGAACTCCAGCCTTTCGAAAAGAGTAAGATGGAGAAGGAGAATGCAAAAAGGAGCTGGATTCTCAGAGTTTTTTAAGGTGACAGGGATGGGATGGAGGTCAGAATTCTCTATGGGAATTCATCCTTTCCACTAGGCCCCCAAGGCAAGGTGAGAAGGACAAAAGGATAAAAAAAAATATTTCAAGTTTTCACATCTTATGCACCCTACTAACTAGCCTCCACAGTGAATTGGAGGGCTCCATAATCCTTTCTTCCTTAAAGGAGTTTAGCCCTCTAAACTAGCACTTGCCTCAAGGAACAGATGCGAAAACCTCTCTTTCATTTTAGACTCCAACTCCCAAGTTGTCTCTCACACAGAATGCTTTTTCCACTAGACTTTGACATGGGGGATAACTCGCTTCCTCAGTTTTTACTTCTTAATGTCTACAATCTTTATAGGTAATTCTTCGTATGAAAAATCACTATTTATCTCAAAACAAGAGAACTGGATCACGTGATCAAGATTAACAACATATTTCCTCAACATGGAGACACGGAACACACTATGCACTTGAGAGAGAGTAGGTGGAAAGGCATAACTCTTTTTGCCAGCTCTGAGCTATTGTAGTCAATCTCTGATTTGGCTAACCTTCTCAATTGTTGTTTATACAATCCTTGGTCCTCATAGTTTCCTTTCTCCTACATCATCCTAATAGATAGGTGATCTACATCATTTTCCATATAAAGCCTCATATGGAGCCATTTGGATGCTTGCCGAGTAACTGTTGTTATAGAAAAATCCAATAAGAGGTAGATGTCAATACCATGCACCTCCAAAATCAAGCATACATGCTTGTAACATATCTTCCAGAATTCGGGTAGTTTTTTCTGATTGCCCATCAGTCTGAGGATGGAAAGTTGTACTAAATGTGAGTTTCATCCCCAAAGCTTTATGCAGGCTCCTCCAAAAATGAGCTATAACCGGGAGTTCCAATTAGAGACAATGGTGACTAGAATGCCATGAAGCTTCACAATTTGATCAATATACAACTCAGTGAGTTTTTCTAAGGACAAACCAATTTTTATAGCTAAGAAGTGAGCAGATATAGTTAGCTTATCAATCACTACCCACACAATGTCAAAACTGTTACTTGTTATAGGAAAACCGGACACAAAATCTATAGCTATGTTCTCCCACTTCCACTCAGCAATAAGAAGAGGTTGGAGAAGTCCTGCAAGTTTCTGATGTTCAACCTTTACTTGTTAACAAGTCAAACATTGTGCCACGAACTGTTTAATCTATTATTTCATGTTGTTCCACCAAAAGTTATACTTCAAAACCTTGTACATTTTAGTGCTGCCAGGACAAACTAACTAGAGAAGTAGGCTTCTTCCATAATCTTCTTCATTAAATCTAGAATATTAGGTACACAAACCCAATCTCCAAATCTGACTAAGCCGTTCTCATGAACTTTCAACTGTACTTAAGTACCAGCTTCTACTTCTTGACAGATCTTCTCCAGGTAATCGTCTCTTTCTTGAGCCATCCTGATTTTTTTGTAGTAGAGTGGGTCATACCACCAAGTTTGCTATAGAAGCGCTGGCGCTAAGCAGAACTACCCAAAGTTCCAATCTTCTTACCTCCTCCAGAATAGACATTTGAGAAGTGATCATCATAGCCACACTACTAAAAGAGTTCCTGCTAAGCGCATCAACCATGATATTAACCTTGCATGGATGGTAGTTGATAGCCCATTTGTAGTCTTTCATTAGCTTTAACCATCTTCTTTGTCTCAGATTTATCTCCTTCTGGGTGAAAATATACATGAGGCTCTCATGGTCAATAAATACTTCACAAGTTTCTCCATACAAGTAGTGTCTCCAGATCTTCAAAGCAAAAATCACCGCAGCAAGCTCTAAGTCATGAGTGGGATAGTTCTCCTCAAAAGGTTTCAAGAAATTCTTGTCGACGAGGTCAATGATTAACCTCCACTGACAGGGTTGAGTATAGTTCATTTAGAGACCAAAATATTCAGATACAAAATATTAGCAGAGTATGAGTTCAGAATTTCTCAAGTTCACATATACCCATAAATACTGATAAAATACAAGATCCAACTTTAGGAAAAAATATGTGGAAATTAATTATATAAAGAATAAGCAAACAAAACATTAAAGCCATTCCTCAATACTAGTTCCTCGAAAATATCAGTAAAGCAATTATACAAATAAACAAGTAAATGGTGGGAATAACTTATTCAACACAATTAATAGCAACTATACCAACATCTGTATATATATAAAATTCCCAGTTTAAAGCATTTAAAATAATCATCTAAACAAAATCACACACTAGCATAATTATTAAAATAATACCTAAATAAAAATACTTAAGCAAAAAAAATCTGAAAAAGAATATTCGATAATAAATAATTTCTAATATTTACACAATACAAATATCTGAAATAAAATACCACGACAAAGTAATAGACAATTGTTTCACCTAATAAAATAATTTCCACAATACTGAAAAGACAAAGTTATAGGTGGATTATTTACCTCGAAATTTCTCTACTCCAAGACACAACGCGAAAAACCAAAGTCACTTCTATAATGGTCCTAAAACCAAGGGATTTCCAACCACAACAATTCAAAAAATCTAGAACCAATCAAAATATAATTAAAATCATAGATCTACTTAACAAGACTAAGCATACAAAAACAAATAAATATAGTCACATATGCACAATTCCCAAGATCTGGTTCTAATTGATTGAAAGGTATGCTAAAAAATTCAGCATCACTAACCACCAAACATTTCCTCTGAAAAAAGAAAAAAAAAGAACAAAACAATACTAATAATAGTGGTAACAACAATGATGTGCTAAGAGGAACAGGAACATGAAGAAGTAGAATGAAGAACAGGAACAAGAACATGAGGTAAGAGAAAATAAGATGAAATTAATTTCTTAGCATAACTTGCTACATGTCAAAGTTTGTGTGCGTATATATATAACCAAATATATATAACTGCAAAACCAACATATATATAATTATATACAAGTACACAACTATACTTGAAAGAGCTAGAAAAACAATATACAACAATATATATATACTGTACTAAATGGTCTTATAGTCAAAGCAGGACACACATACTTAAACATCCTCTAAGCCATAACTTAAAAGCATAAGTATAATTTAAAATAAGTGGCTAATGGTTATAGCACATTAAATTTAGGAATTCAAGAAGAGCTAGAAAAACCAATTGTGCCTAATAAAAATATGATTAACAGCAGACATATTTAACATGACTTAGCACAAATATGCACATATATATAAGTATATATAACCCATAGATAGGAAAAAGATTTACAACTAAGCTCACAACCAAATAAACAACATGCAAACTAAATCAAAAAGATAGAAAAAGGCTTCAAGGTCAACTGGTTTTCAAGTATAAACATGGAATGGAAAGGATGCTAACATGCACTTATAAACAAAAGGATGCTTGAATATAAATAAGTACATGCAATTAAAAGCTTCAAAGCATGCATTTTATCCTGGTTTTGAAAGGATTCAGATCCAACCTTCACACAAACACCAAACACAACCTAAGTGTTAACATACAACATGCTCCAAAATTCAGATTCAAGCAAACTCCAAACACTACCCATGTATCAAGCTCTACGACTACCAAGAGAACAAGATACCCTACCTAGACTTCATTGAAGCATCGGTGGTTCACTGCTCCTTTTAGCCTCACTTCAAACATCAAGAACTCTGCTAGAAGCCCAAACTTCGGTGATAGCACTCACTCCTTCTCAGCCTTCCAAGAGAGAAAGATGAAGAAGGAGAATGGAGAAAGGAGCTAGGTTCTCAAAGTTTTCTCAACGTGACATGAATATGATGGAGGCAAGAATTCCTCCTTTCCACTAGCCTCCCAGGGCAAGGTGACAAGGAGAAAAGGATAAAGAAAAATTTTAAGCTTTCGCATCTTAAGCATCCTGCTAACCTGCCTCCTCACTAAATTGGCAGGCTCCACAACTCTGGTTGATCAAAGGCCAATGCCAAGGTAGGGCTTTTGATAAAGAACATATAAAAACCCTCAGCATGACCTAGCTTTGGCCATGGGTGGGTCAGATATGCTTTGGCCAGCTTTATGATTTAGCATCCGGTATGCCAGAGACCAACGCCAAGTGGAGGACTTTCACTATTTGCTAAAACCCTTGGTGAGACCTTGTGTATGGGAGCTTGGTCAATGTTGGTTTAGTTAACTTCTATTAAATGTTTTTGTACTTTAAAAATATATTTTCATAAAGCTTGTTGGATTATATTGGAAAATGATTTTATATTGGCTGCATGTCAGGATTTGGCATATATATTTTTACTATCTTTGAATTACTCCATTTTGGAAGCTTTATATTGCATAGTAAATGAGATATCTCCGCTTTTTATATTTACGTTGCTATTATTATTATTATTATTATTATTATTATTATTATTATTATTATTATTATTATTGTCTCTATTTCCTGGATTTTGGAGCATCGATTCTAATATTCTCATATGAATATATTTACTCTAATATGTTGTGTATTGTCCCTAACTGAGTAAGTCATTACTCACCCACTCTCCTCTTTTCCCAAGTCTGGCATAGCATAGCAGTGGTGCGTTAGGAGCTGTGCAGGGCAGTGTGCATCTGTGGTAATGGTCCATTTGGGCCTTACTATTTTTTGAGCATATGTAGTGGATCCACTAATTTGTTACATAGTTTTACTTTTTATTCATTGTTAGTTTATTTCTGTACTTGTATTTGAGGGTTGTTTGAGATATTGTTATATACTTTCTCGTATACTCATTTTTCCTTGTATTTGTTTGACTAAATCTTTCTTGAATCTTTTGTGTGATCTTTTATTTTCTTTGATGATAGTGAATAGGTATGACAGGTATGATAGAAACCTTTCTTGATCCTTAAGCCTTACTAAGCCTTAAGGTAGCTCGAGGTTAGGGTGTTGCGTACACCTCTTCTTGGGTTTTCGAGGTGGTTGTTGCATGCCTAGTTTGCCGATCGAGGCATGACAGAAATGATTATTGACACACACCTTGCATGTGACCCGTAAGTGTGCAGCTTTGTCGAAGTAATAATACCCCGGTGAGTGGGTAGTCGAATCCAATGGGAATAGTGATGAAAAACACAAAGATTGCTATTTAACTAAAGTGAAGATGAATCAATAGTGGTATGAACAAAATCAATATGAAGAGTACTAAAGAAAATAAGAAAGAGAGGCGCAATAAAATGAGAGGAAAGACAATCGATAGAAAGTGGGGCACTCGGACATTGCTCCCTCTAGGACTATTGTTCCAAGTCCAATACCAATTATTATACCTCCTAACTGATGTCTAATGAGTTGTCGAGATCCTTAAACACATGGTCCAAAAACTTAAGATCAACCGTGACTAACCTTACACTATGCCCCGGTGGAGAAATCTCTCAGTCTCGACACCTCACAATATGCTAGGTTGCTTTAGGCTCTAGGTATTCCAAGTGATAAACCCTATTCCATAATAAAGATCTAACCCTTTAGTCCAGGCGAAAGACCTCTAATCACAATTAAACCCTAGATACTAAGGATTACTTCAACGCTTCACTTTGTTGCTCGCGCAACTAAGATAAAGCGGAGTTCCTCTCTTAGAACTTCACTCTATTGTGACCACAAAGTGCTCTTGGAACGTGGAGGTAGAGTAAATCACACCAGAGAGGAAAGAGGACGCTCCTCTACCTCTCGACTCACCCTCTCAACTCTCTCTAATCTAGCATTGTCTAACCCTCATGGTGTGTCACTCATCCATAAGGATTACCAAGATGGATTCTCAACCCTAGTTTCACTCTAAGGGAAAATTAACACAACAAGCATTTCAGATTGGAACTCAATTAAAAACATCAATTTAGGAAAACACAATAAACGGTTAAAGAAACAATATCATCCTAGGGTTTACGAGTACAAGCACCCACTAAGGGTTTAGCTCTCCATTGAGCAAAATACAATCAACATTGAAGTCAAAATTAAAGAGATGCAATCCATGAATAAAACCACCTTGGTATTCATGTTGATGGTCTTGTGGAGTAGCCTCGGCCTCTTCAAAGATTCCCTCGTCAAGCCTAGGACACACCTCGCCGAATCGATGTCAACGAAAGCTCCCCTAATAACTATCTTCCAACAGAACGCTGTGTCGAAAGCCGTAGAACCACTCCAAAAACATTGCCAAAGCCTCTCTAAACCCTAGCCACATGCCTCTCCAAAGTTAGGGAAAAGATGGAGAAAAGACGGAAAATAGGATCCCCAAATCGGTACAAGTCGCGGCTTTATAAAGGGCTGGAATCGGGAATCCAGATGGGTGTGTGGCATTTCCACACGCCCGTGGGAATCTACAAAAAATCTTTTTTCGGCGGTCTATGAAGAGTAACTGTTACAGTAAATTATTACAGTGATTTGCTACAGTAAACTGCTACAGTATTCCGCCAAAATACTCCCAAATCCATACTTTTCATTGAGGCAACAAAGACGAACACACGTCTATGCTGTGGATTGCGTTGCATCTTCAAGTAAAAGAACATTTGACGGGTGACACGTGTCCGAATATGCGTGTAAACTGCAAGTGCACAGGTGTCGAAGTAATAATTACCCCGGTGAGTCGGTAGCCGAATCCACAGGGAATGGAAGTATTAGTATTAACCAATTCTTAGTTATCTAGTTGAAATCAATGGATGTTATTAAATGAACTAATTGCAAGAGAATTAATAAGCAAGCAAACGGGCAAGAAAAACAAATAAAGGATATCTCAATCAATAAAGATGAGGTACCCGGACAATGCTCTTTCTAGGATCTAACATGAAGCTCAAGATTCACTAAATGCTTCTAAACCGAGTCTAATGAGTCGAGGTAATCCAAGAACAACTGGCCATTGCCTCCAAGCCACTGGTACTAATCCCCTACAAGGTTCCGGCGGAGAAATCTCTCAATCTCAACACCTCACACCCCATATGACCGCAATACGCTCTACGGACACCTAAGAGTGAAACCGATTCCTAAAGATACATCCAACCCTAATTCTCGGCGAGGATCCCTAACACCCTACAAGGTCCCGGTGGAGAAATCTCTCAATCTCACACCTCACACCAAATATGGTTACAAAGAGTCAAGGGAATACGGAGATAGGAAACACTCAATCGGAAGGGAAAGGGGACACTCCACTATCTCATGACTCACCCTCTCAACCCTCTTTAACCTTGAAGTTCTAACTATAATGGAGACCTCTCTCCTACCAAAGTAACAAATCATGCAAATCCAATTAACCACAAGGATTAATAAAACAAGCAAGCAATGGGAATACAAGATTAAAACTCAAATCCACTCGGATTTAATAGAAACATAAAGCAAAAATCAATACAAAAACATAGATCCTAGGGTTCACATGCCCAAATACCTACTAGGGTTTAGCCCTCCGTAGAGCAAGTTACAAAACAATGATGAATACAATGAAAAGCAATGAAAACCATGAAGTAAAATCCCTTAAATTCGTGATGATGGCCTTGATGGGTCGTCCAACGTCTTGAAGAATCCTTCTCCGAAGCTAGGTCGCCAAAGGCTCCCTCTATGCTATGACGGAGAGAAGATCGATCAAAGTTGGTGATGCACGCCCCCTCAATATCGCCAAAGACCTCCTCCAAAACCCTAGCCGCCTTGCCTTCAAAGTGCTCGCGAAAAGCCTCGCCAAAAAGTCCCTAAAGGATAGGGGAAATGACCTATTTAAAGCCCGAAAACCGTGCTTGTCACGTGCCCCCACGCGCTCATGTGAATTTTCCATGCACCCATGTGGGCTGCAGGAATTTCCACGCGGTGGCGTGAACAAGAATTTTAGTACAGTACTGCTATAATAAAATTTCTACAGTGTTTTGCTATAGTACTTTTCACAAAACACGGTTCAAACACTCTTCTCTTGAGGCCACATGTCCGGGCACACGTCCATGTGGTAGGCTATAAAATTTCTCTTCATCGACGTATCTTTGAAAGGTCTTGCAATCTTCACAAAGAGAAGGAACATGAAGATGTGGCTGCCTTTGTGCCCTTCCAACTAGTGAATTGACTTAAATCTTCTTGGAAGTTGGCACACATCTCCACGTTTATGAACTCCTCTAGTGTCTTGGTCCTTGAATTGAACAAGAACTCCCAACATTTTGTCTTTATTGACTATCTTTGCTTCCTTTTTACTCTTCAAGGCATTCACAACCTATATGCATAAAAGAACACCAAATACACAATATGAGACATAAACCATGGTAAAAATGATGCTCAATGCACGTAAAACATATATAAAAATATGTCTACTCAAGCACTTATCAAACTCCCCCGCACTTAAATCTTTGCTTGTTCTCAAGCAAAATTAAACATTAAACTCATGGAATGAAAAGAGGAGTGCTTGGCCTTAGGTTCACCAAAAGAGTACAACAATAAAATTCTATAGTCATGGAGAGAGTCAAACACTAGACAAAACAATCAATGCTCTAGCAAACAATCCAATAAAAAATGAAAGTGATAAAATCCGAATGCGTGTGTGTGTGAAAAACTCAACTCATGTCAACACTATGTCCACTACTAAGTTCTTATTAACACGGGACTTATTTATAAAGATAAAGAATAGGTAGTATCTTCACACAATCACTAAGGTAGCCCTTTCATAAGATGCCTCCCGAGTGGCTTTCACACTATCGAGGTGGTAGCTCTTTCTACCAAGGATGGTAGCTTTCACACATCTCATGAGATAGCTCTTTCTCTCATTAGGGCATAACAAGTATCCGACTTATGAGAGTAGCTACATACATCATGGGTGGTAGCTCTTTCCACCCCGTATATACGAACAACAAACAATTTCCAATTCTTTTTTTTTTTTTATAAAACTAGCGCACTAAAGTCCCAATCATAATGAACTAGAGTCTTCATAGGTCTAATGAGTGAGAAAAATGCACAAAGAGCAAACGGACAAAAACATTCAAGAAAAATGGATGAAAACTAGAGCATGATAAAATCCAATGTTTACAACCTCCAAAAACTAAGAATTAAACTCTTAACCCTAAGGTGAACCTTCATTGGCAACAGTGTATACTCATAAAAACACAAGTAAAAGTCATGTATAAGGTGAACCCTCCCCCACACTTAAGATGTACATTGTCCTCAATGTATGCATGCAAGCACAATAAAGATAGTATCACTGGAAACAAAAATGCTTATGGGAATGCAAGTAAAACAATACTCCTCTGAACTTCTCATTAACCGTTTGGTGAAGTCTAACTCATGGGCTTGTTGTATAGGTAGTGAAGCTCACACGACCATGTGACAAGATCACATGATCGTGTCCATGACTAAAACATCCTCAACATCACTCTCAAGGCAATCTGCATGGAATATAAGGGGTTCAGTGAAGCTCAACAAAATAGAAAAGAAAATATGAGGTCATACAAATAACACAATAAAGTATATACTCGCACAAAATAAAGACATGAAGATAACTCTCAGAAGGTGAAGTCTTTCTGAGTACAAAAGTCTAAAAGCTACTAACAAAACAACTAAGAGCAAGAAACTAAAATAAAGGTCTCATGAGTGTGACGCCTCAAGCATCAGTATCTGGAGCTGGTGCTGGTACAGAAGCGGATGAGACCTCCTCATCAAGAGTCCGCTGAATACGATCAAGATGCTCCAGAATCATGCCTGGTTCTCAAAGGATGGTAGCAACGGTAGCCTCAAGTCGAGCCAGACGCTCGTGAACTTGAGGGGAAGATGACTCAAGATCGGCTGATGCTGCGGGAGCTGCCTCGGTGACTATGGGCTCGGCTGTAGGTGGTGCCTCTGTAGCCTCAACAGGCTCCTCATCGTCCTCATATGACTGACTCTACTAATGCATATCCGCCTGAGCGTGTACGTCTCACAATGCCCATCAAACTTAGAGTAACCAATCCCAATGGAGCTGGACTACTGACTCTCTCCTCACCCCTGACCGAGCGGATTAGACCCATCTTAAACATAAAATGTGTGATGTAGGGTCCCGCAAACAATGCTCCCAATTGCAAATATTCACTCTTATGACAAAAGTAATCGACAACCATATATCCTAAGTGGAGAGGGACTCCATGGACCATGGAGTGGAGGTACAAAAGATCTGTCCTGCGAAGTGAACTAGTACTATCTCCCCGACCTGTCACGGACCTGCTAAGAACGACATGGATGTACCTGTGCGCCGGTCTAGTAAGCAATGAGGCCTTTGACTGGCCTATGGAATACTGACGACCACTGCATAGATCATGGAAAACCTGGCCCGAAGTAAGATCATAAGGATAATCGGTGAGGACTTTAGTGTACTCGATAGTATCAGCATAGTTCTGATCATACAATCCGAGATATATCGAGAATTGGGTCAAATACATCCTATGCAGCTGACCGAAAGCTCGAAAACGAATGGCATCGGAAACGTCAAAACTGATATCAACTGTGTCACGATCAAAGGAAAATGAGGCAAGAACTTCCAAGGTGATATCTTGCCTGACGGGCTCATGAATAGAGATATCTTGCCTAATCGGTCCCAACCCCCCACACTAACAAGGGCTCTGACCTCCTCAGCAAGACCAATGTCCTCTAGTGCATCCCAATCGATAAAGTACGACTGTCCAATCTTCAAGTGCTGGAGACGCTCAAACTGCTGTTGATAAACGGGGTCAGGAAATTCGACTACCGGTGGTGGGGTTGGCTCCCTATCATGGCGAGGATATTCCTGGGCCAACCTCTTGGTCCGTGGTGCCATATCTGGGAAGAAAGCACTTAAAAACATCAGTTCTGCATGAATGTAGTGTAAACTGGGCACCATATGCGCAAGGGCAGCGAGCCGGGGGAAAAACAGGGCCAATTGGCCTCTGTCCCAGCCCACCCGGGCACGTGGGCCAGCCATGCGCCCGCGTGGACGCGTGCTTGGCTCGGCCGAGCACCCACGCGGGCGTGCGGGTTGCGCACGACACGGCCACGCACCCTCGCGCGCGCGGCCTGCCGAGCCGCGCGCCCAGCGCTCCCCAGCCACACGGTTGCGTGGCTGGGATGGCCCTCGGCCAAGGGGGTCACGCGGCCGTGTGGCCCTGCGGGCTGCGCGTGGGCAGGCCGCGCGACCACGTGTGTGTCAGACTCCGGCATTTTGGCCGGAGTTGGGCTCCTAGGCATCATACAAATCATTCTCATACATTGAACAAGTTTATAGCATGATTCCCTATGAGAACTATCATAAAAATACCATGGAAACTCAATGAAAATGGTCTTGAAGAACATGGAAAGGGTGGAGGGGAGTGAAGGCTTATCGGAGCAAATTGGAGAAGAAAACTCGGTGAAAACTCGGTGAAAATTATGTCTAATCCTCCAAGAAGTTGAAAACAATTGGTTTGAGAGATCAAAACTTAGGTTTTGTAGGAGTGAAGGGGTGGAAGATGAAAGGGCTCAATGAAAATGGAAGATGATGAATAGTGCCCCTTCATATTCTTATAGGCACAGGGGGGTGTGGATTTTCCACACCTCTGTGTGGGTACTCTACATGACCACGTGGAAATTCCACGCGGCAGTGTGGACTACAAAATTTCTGCAGACAGTCCACAAAGGGCCTGAAACTCCAAATTAACATCAAATTTTCAACATTAAACATTAAATTAACCCTAAACCATGTCATACACATGAACAACAATTCAATTCACCGAAAATTTCGAAGAAAACACCAGCGATTAACAAAAATTAATCAAGACAGACACTCATGAATTTATTATTGCAGAATTTAAATTTTCAGTCTAAAAACTAACTAAAAGCTTGGGTTGCCTCCCAAGAAGCGCTTGTTTAATGTCACTTAGTTTGACGTACCTGTCTTACCTCATGGTGGCTCATAAAGATGAAAAACCTCTTTCCTAGCAACCTACACATCCCTTTCGAAGTAAGGTTTCAATCTATGTTTCCTTTCTCCAGGTGAGTGATCTCAATTGCACCTTGTGGAGATACTTGAGTAATCTCATATGGACCTGACCATCTTGATTTCAGTTTTCTCGGAAACAACTTCAACCGGGAATTGAAGAGTAACACTCGGTCACCTACTTTGAAATCCTTGTGCAGCCTAATGTGTTTGTCATGCCATGAATGCATTCTTTCTTTGTAGATTCATGCATTTTCATAGGCTCTTAGTCTCCACTTATCTAACTCCTTCAACTGCAACTTTCTTTGGTCACCAGCCCATGCAAGACTGAAATTCATTGCTTTAATTGCCAATATGCCTTGTGTTCAAGCTCTAACGGTAAATGACACACTTTTCCATAAACTAGGTTATACGGCGTGGTTTCCACTGGAGTTTTATATGCTGTCCGATATGCCCATAATGTATCATCCAATCTTTCCAACCAATCCTTCCGACTATGCTCCACCGACTTAGATAAAATTCTCTTCAATTCTCGATTGGTTACCTCCACTTGCCAACTTGTTTGTGGATGATACGGTGTGGCAAGACAATGGCTCACACCGTATCTTTTCAGAATTTTATCAAATTGGGCAATGCAAAAATGAGTCCCCCGATCACTTATGATGATTCTAGGAGTCCCGAAACGAGTGAACAATCTCTTGAGGAATTTGATTACTCTTCTAGCATCATTTGTAGGGAGAGCTTGAGCCTCCACCCACTTAGAGACATAGTCCACGGCGACCAATATATAACGATTCCAATGGGAGCTAGGGAATGGCCCCACAAAGTCGATGCCCCATACATCAAAAACCTCACAAATTTTGAAAAGGTACGGATCCCCCCATGTAAAGTCCTTCAAATCAACAAAAAACTTCTTCTTTTGCTGAAACGAAAGTCCCCTAGGAAGAACTTTCCCTAAAAGATAATTGGCGAAGTCGGCGAACCACGGAGTGTCAACTTCTGAAATTTCCTGCAGACTATACAAATGCTCCTCAGGAAATGCGTCATTAATTTAAGTTTTCCATGACCCTTTTTCTTCTAAACCTTCAAGACGAGAGAGATGATCTGCAGCCACGTTTTTAGCCCCTTTCTTGTCCCTAATTTCAACATCAAATTCCTGCAATAACAACACCCAACAAATTAACCTTGGTTTTGCATCGGTCTTGTTCATTAAATAACATAACGCCGAATGGTCCGTGAACACAACCACTTGTGAAAGAATGAGGTATGATCTGAATTTGTCAAATGCAAGCACCACAGCCAGCACTTCCTTTTCAGTAGTAGTGTAGTTCTCTTGGGCACTTGTCAAGCTCTTGCTTGCATAATAAATTGGTTGGAAATATTTATCTTTTCTCTGCCCCAAAACAGCCCCCACGGCATGATCACTAGCATCACACATAAGTTCAAAGGGGAGACTCCAATCCGATGAGATGAGGATAGATGCTTGTATGGGTTTTTCTTTTAACAAGTTAAAAGCAAGCGAGCACTCTTTATTGAACTCAAATGGGGCGTCTTTCTCTAACAACTTGGTCATTGGTTGAGCAATCTTGGAAAAATCTTTAATGAACCGGTGATAGAAATCCGCATGCCCCAAGAAACTTCTAATTGCCATGAAGTGACACTTCTCCCAATTTAGAACTAAATTCGTCTCTTCACACCGCATAAGTACTTTCTCAAGATTCTTCAAGCATGCCTCAAAAGAATTCCCAAATACTGAAAGTCATCCATGAAGACCTCCATTATATCTTCTAACAAGTCATCAAATATGTCCGTCATACATCTTTAGAAAGTAGCCGGTGCGTTGCAGAGTCCAAAGGGCATCCTTCTATAAGCAAAAGTACCAAAAGGGCAAGTAAAAGTTGTTTTCTCTTGATCTTCGGGAGCAATTGGGATTTGAAAATACCCCGACATACCATCTAGAAAACAATAAAATTTGTGGCCTGCTAGTCGCTCCAACATTTGGTCAATGAATGGCAATGGAAAATGATCCTTTCTTGTGGCATCATTCAACCTCCAATAATCAATGCAAACACACCATCCCGTGACTGTTCTTGTCAGAATTAACTAATTTTGCTCATTTTTCACCACTGTCATACCACCCTTCTTCGATACCACTTGTGTTGGCTCACCCACGCACTATCCGGAATGGGGTAAGTAATTCCTGCGTCAAGGAGCTTTACCACCTCTGCTTTTACCACTTCTTTCATGTTTGGGTTCAGTCATCGTTGAGGTTGAATCCCAGTTTTGTAATTGTCTTCCATCAAAATCTTGTGAATGCTAAAGGAGGGGTTGATTTCCTTGATATCTGAAATTTTCCAAGCTAAGGCTATTTTGTGCAACTTTAACATAGCGACCAGTTACTCTTTTTGCTCCGGAGAAAGACTTGAAGAAATGATCACCGGCAATTTTGATCCTTCGGCTAGAAAAGCATACTCCAAGTATTCCGGTAATGCTTTAAGCTCTAACTCGGGAGGTTCGTAGCCGATTTGTTTGTTTTCTATCAATTTCTTCAAACCCCTTGGAAGTTTCTTCTAACTCTTCCTCAAGTACCCTTCGTTCCGGGTTGTTTACCCCAAGGATATCCAAGCTATCTTCATCTTCCACTTGATTACTCAACCCACACACCTCAATTGATGAGATTGATTCGACACAAATTTTTTGCTTCATCTTCTTCAACTTCTTCGGATCCACACCCAACACATTCTGTTGTGAATGCCATTGAAAAAGATGAAGGAATTACCTCCAACTGAATTTCAGCCTCATTCCCAAAGGTCGTAAACGCAGATTTTTCAAAGTATTCCAACAATGTTGACAATTCAGCCCCTTGATATTGCATTCCACTCTCCTCACTCATCATGTGTGGCTTAACTATCCGTAGACTCAGCCCCTCATCATGTTGCTTACCCGAATCAAATTCTGCCACAAATTGTTCCATTTTTCTCTCATTAGATACCATCCTATCCTTCAATGTCTCCATAATTGATACTTTGTTCAACATGATCTTGAAATGGAAAAGAAAACCGAAATTAGTGTTCACCCAATAAAAATAGGAAAATAAGAGAAAAATAGAATGAAAAGAGCGACGAAAGAGGGAAGTATGAATAGTAAATGAAAATATGAGTGACTAAAGTAACCAAGTCTGAGTGTTCCTAATATCCCGTTCCCTGGCAACGGCGCCAAAAACTTGACACATATCCGAATATGCGTGTAAACCGCAAGTGCACAGGTGTCGAAGTAATAATTACCCCGGTGAGTCGGTAGCCGAATCCACAGGGAATGGAAGTATTAGTATTAACCAATTCTTAGTTATCTAGTTGAAATCAATGGATGTTATTAAATGAACTAATTGCAAGAGAATTAATAAGCAAGCAAATGGGCAAGAAAAACAAATAAAGGATATCTCAATCAATAAAGATGAGGTACCCGGACAATGCTCTTTCTAGGATCTAACATGAAGCTCAAGATTCACTAAATGCTTCTAAACCGAGTCTAATGAGTCGAGGTAATCCAAGAACAATCGCCATTGCCTCCAAGCCACTGGTACTAATCCCCTACAAGGTTCCGGCGGAGAAATCTCTCAATCTCAACACCTCACACCCCATATGACCGCAATACGCTCTACGGACACCTAAGAGTGAAACTGATTCCTAAAGATACATCCAACCCTAATTCTCGGCAAGGATCCCTAACACCCTACAAGGTCCCGGTGGAGAAATCTCTCAATCTCACACCTCACACCAAATATGGTTACAAAGAGTCAAGGGAATACGGAGATAGGAAACACTCAATCGGAACGGAAAGGGGACACTCCACTATCTCATGACTCACCCTCTCAACCCTCTTTAACCTTGAAGTTCTAACTATAATGGAGACCTCTCTCTTACCAAAGTAACAAATCATGCAAATCCAATTAACCACAAGGATTAATAAAACAAGCAAGCAATGGGAATACAAGATTAAAACTCAAATCAACATTGATTTAATAGAAACATAAAGCAAATCAATACAAAAACATAGATCCTAGGGTTCACATGCCCAAATACCTACTAGGGTTTAGCCCTCAATGGAGAAAGTTACAAAACAATGATGAATACAATGAAAAGCAATGAAAACCATGAAGTAAAATCCCTTAAATTCATGATGATGGCCTTGATGGGTCGTCCAACGTCTTGAAGAATCCTTCTCCGAAGCTAGGTCACCAAAGGCTCCCTCTATGCTATGACGGAGAGAAGATCGATCAAAGTTGGTGATGGACGCCCCCCCAATATCGCCAAAGACCTCCTCCAAAACCCTAGCCTCCTTGCCTTCAAAGTGCTCGCGAAAAGCCTCGCCAAAAAGTCCCTAAAGAATAGGCGAAATGACCTATTTAAAGCACAAAACCGTGCCTGTCACGTGCCCCCATGCGCTCATGTTAATTTTCCAGGCACCTGATAAGTGCTTGTGTGATATGAATGCGAAGCATTCTTTCCTTATATTGAGCATTACTTTTCTCAGGTTTTTACATTAATATGTGTGTTTTTATGTTACTTTTATGCAGGTATGGTTGTGAGGCTGAGTATGAAGGAAATAGGCCAATGTGGATCATAATGCACCTATTTTGGAGGAGATCTTGCTAAGGTTCAAACGCGAAGACATAGGACAGGTGTGAGATGCTAGAGTGTGTGCCAACCTCCTCGCATTCGAGTGAGCACATCCATTTGGAGGGGCACAAAGGTAGTCATACTCGAGCATTCCGTCTTATGCATATAAGAACAGTAGCTCCACCAACATATATATCATTGAAGAAGCCAGTGATTCACGACGTGAATGTGTGCCCATTTGCGTTACCCTGATGAAAGTATGGAATTGGGAAGTTATTCAGGTCGAAGACTGTAGAAGAGAACTGTCGCAGCATTGTAGCAAGTATTGTAGCATCACTGTTCACAGCCGCCCGAGAAACCAGAGAAACAGAGAATCCACACGGGCGTGTGGAAATTATCCACGCCCGTGTGGAAATTCCACACGGGCGCGTGTATCGTCCACCCCCGTGGAGTTGCCCGATTCCAGCCCTATTTAAAGCCGATTCAACCCCGATTTTGGTATTCTTTTCTCCATCTTTTCCCCAACTTGCGAGAGGGCTTCGGCTAGGGTTTCGAGGGGTATTGGCCAAGGTTTTGGAGAGGTTCTACGGCTCCGACATTGTGATTCCATTAGGAAGAAGGTTGGTAGGGGAGCTTCGATCGAGGCGTATCCTATACCGGACGAAGGAATCCTTGGACGACGAGTAGAGGACTTTCCACAAGACCATCGACACAACCATCGAGGGGGTTTCTTTATGGATTCATTGCTTTTACATTCGATTTCTTTGATTGTACTTAGCTCCATGGAGAGCTAAACCCCTAGTGGGTACTTGGGTGATTGTGAACCCTAGGATGTATTCGCTTCATTGAACTTCTTTATTATGCTTTCAATAAATTGATGTTTATTGTGATTTCCAACCTTGAATGCTTGATTGTATGAACATTTCCCCTAGAGTGACACTAGGGTTGAGAGTTTTTATTGGTAACCTTGTGAGTGAGTGACACACCACAGCGTTAGACAAAGCTAGGTTGGAGAGGGTTGAGAGGGTAAGTCGAGAGGTACAGGAGCGTCCCCTTTCCCCTCCGACGTGATAGATTCTACCTCCGTTCCTCGAGTTCTTTGCGGCCATAATAGAGTGAATGGTCTAAGGGATGAACCTCCGCTGGGGCCTAGTTGCGCGTGCAATGGAGTGAAGCGTTGAGGTGATCTTAGTATCTAGGGCTTAATTGTGGCTAGGGACCTTCCACCTGGACCAAAGGGTTAGGTCTAAATCTAGGAAGAAATTTATCACTTGGAATCCCTAGAGCTCATTGCAACTCTATGTGAGTGCGAGGTGTTGAGATTGTTCGATTTCTCCTCCGGGACATGTATAGAGTTAGGCATAGTTGACCTTAGATTTGAGACTATGTATGTAAGGATTTCCATGACTCACCATTGAATTGATTAGGAAGCATAATAGAGAGTTCTTGCACTTGAAGTGATTATTCTAGGTGAAGCATCATCCGAGTACCCCATCTTTTATCGATTGCCTTGCCTCCTCCTTACTTTTGCTCTCGTACTTGTTGCTTTTAATTTCTGAGAATTGAATCATTACAACACTTATCATTGTTGATACTCCACATAGCTAAGAATCGAATTAAGTGTCTTTACTCCCTACTCCCTGTGGATTCGACCCCACTCACCTGGGATTATTACTTCGACGAACCCGTGCACTTGCGGGATATACGCAAGGGGACCTTGTCAGCACCCATGTGAGCTGCAGGAATTTCCATGCGGGCGCGTGAACAAGAATTTTAGTACAATACTGCTACAGTAAAATTCCTACAGTGTTTTACTACAATACTTTTCACAAAACGCAGTCCGAACACTCTTCTCTTGAGGCCACATGTCTGGGCATACGTCCATGTGGTAGGCTATAAAACTTCTCTTCATCGATGTATCTTTGAAAGGTCTTGCAATCTTCACGAAGAGAAGGAACATGAAGATGTGGCTGCCTTTGTGCCCTTCCAACTATTGTATTGACTTGAATCTTCTTGGAAGTTGGCACACATCTCCACGTTTATGAACTCCTCTCGTGTCTTGGTCCTTAAATTGAACAAGAACTCCTAACATTGTGTCTGTATAGCCTATCTTTGCTTCCTTTTTACTCTTCAAGGTATTCACAACCTATATGCATAAAAGAACACCTAATACACAATTTGAGACATAAACCATGGTAAAAATGATGCTCAATGCATGTAAAACATATATAAAAATATGTCTACTCAAGAACTTATCAATGGGAATCTTGCTAGCCTTGCACAAGTCAGAACATATATGTGTGATTGCCTTTGTGCCCCTCAATTTACACATTCCACCTAGCATAATGAAGCTTGGCACACACTCATATGTCTTCGAGCACAACTTGTGTCTTCTCGTGTGTCCACTTCAAGATTCCATTAACATAATGCATTCGCAATCTACTTTGGCTCCTTTCTTCTCTATTTAGCTCCACAACCCTATATGCGGAAAAGAACACAAAAACACATGCATTAGCGATAAAACTTGATAAAAGTAATGCTCATCGCAAGAAAAGAATACTTCGTATTTTTAGTACACAAGCACTTATCAAACTTCCCCACAATTAAGCTTTTGCTTGTCCTCAAGCAAAAATAAAACATTGAAGCATAGAAGAAGGAAATATTGAAAGTGCTTGGCCTTAGGTTCACCAAAGCATGCAAGGGAAGTATTCTACAAGTAAGTGAAATTTCAATACCAAATACGAAAAATCATTGCTCTAGCTAAAAACTCGAATAAAAAAGGACAACAAACCCAAAATAATGTAAGTTTGTGTAAACTCACTCAAGTCGACCAACTTATAATCCTCAAAGTTCTACGTATAAGGGACTTATTTATCTATAAAACAACACAAAATAAAGAGATGGTAGTTTCTCTACACATCCTCTAAGGTAGCCCTTTCCAAAGCGGCCGCTAAGGTGTCATTCACACTTTCGAGGTGGTAGCTCTTTCTACCGGGGTAGTAGCTTTCACTCATTCCATGAGATAGCTCTTTCTCTCATTAGGACATAACTAGCATCCGACTTATGAGAGTAGCTTCATACTTCATAGGTGGTAGCTTTTTCCATCCCAAATGCACAACTAAAACAAGTTTTTTTTTCAGCAAAATTAACACAAGAAAACAAAACTAACTAGTCCCTTAAAAATCGAACTTGAGTTTCCAAAAGGGTTTAATGAGCGAGTAGTGCAACAATTGTCAATCCGGCAAGAATTCCTAAAAATTCAAGTAAAAACTAGAGCATGAGAACATTCAATGTTAAAAATTCCTCTAAACTTAAAAATACAATCATTGCAACTTAGGTGAATCGCCATTGGCTACGTGAGCATGTATTTCAGTCAAAACTTATGTAATGAACATGTGTAATGTGAATCCCCCCCTCCCCCAACACTTAAGATGTACATTGCCCTCAATGTACGCAAGTAAGCACAATAGGATATAAATCAATCAAAAACATATGTGGAAGTGAACAATTGAAACAATACTTCCCTGAACTCCGAATGGTATGTTTGATGGAGCTATATTCATTGAGAGTTGAGTCTCAATGGGTTATGGAGCACACACAGCCATAAGACTGTGTTCATGACTAGTTCCTCAAATTCCATACTCACAAGACCATCTGCACGTATACACAAAGGGGTTCAATGAAGCTAAACAAAAATAAAAACAACTCAAGTATATAAAGATAAGGCAATGAAATACAACTCGTAACAAAAATAAAAGATAAACTCAGAAGGAAGATCCTTTCTGAGTGATACAAGTCTAAAATAAAATACGAAATGAAATGCAAAAAATGAGAACAAAGAAAGGTAATGACGCATCAAGTGTCGGTGTCGGGCTCGGTCACCTCTGCTACTGCTGTTGCTGGTGAAATAGGTGGATCGACTTATGCTGGAATCGGTGATGGTGGTGTTGGAGATGCTTGAGGTATCCTAGGTCTCATAATGAACGGTGAGGCGACGTCTCACTTGAGGATCTACTGTAGGATATCGAGACGCACCATGACCTCCATGTAGTGCGCAGCCTGTGTCACGCAAACCTCGGCAACCTAAGTCCGAAGCACCCCTACAATACTCTTGAGCCTCTCAAAACAATCATAGGCTCGAGATAGGGAGAATATATGTAGTGGCGGTGGCTCCAATGCTGCAAGAGGTGCCTCGGTCTCCATCTGCTCGAGCTGAGGCTCGGGAACCGACTGAGACCCCTCTGCTGTAACTCCCTCAGCCTCAAATGGCTCTGATGGGGGCATGTTCAGCACATACACCCCATCTCTATACCTTCGGATCATACCCATCAGTCGCATGGTCTCCAGGAAGAGGGGTGCAGGTATGATCGTTTTCTCAGCCCCTCTGATGGCGTCTAGTAGACCAATCCTGATGATAAGTCTGGTAATGTATTGGCCTAAGAAAATAACTCCAATCCTGTCCTACTACCCCTAGTGCCTTAGATACTCAGCTATAATGTGCCCTAGATGGATCGGTTGACTCTGCACCATAGAGTACAGGTATAATAGCTCCTGTCTGCTCTATACCCTTGTGCTATCACCACGACCATTCACCGACCTGCTCAAAATGGCATGCAAGTATTTATATACAGGTTTAGAAAGGCACGTGGCCTTGGACACCCACGGCTCCTACTGGCCCTAACCACATAATGCTCTATATGCTCTCTACTGGGTCAAAGCGCCAGGATAGTTTATCGACAACTGAGCGTACTGCTATGTATCTATGAATGCCTCATCGTACAATCCAAGTAGAATCAAAAACTGACTGCCGCTCATGCTATGGTGATGTCCAAATGCTCTAAACTGGATCGTGTCGACGCTCGAGAAGCAGTTGTAAGAGCGATCGAACTCAAATGATGAGAGTACCTCTAGTGTAAGCATGCGGATAGCTGGCTCCCTGATCAAAGTAAACGCTATCAACTACCCACCGAGAGAAGCCTGTCAACCTCATCGGCCATGTCATCAACTAACTACACCTCCCTAAGCGAGCTCAAATCAGGAAATTGCGCCTGACCGAACTTGAGCTTCGACAAACGCTTGAATTGTGCTTGGTGCTTAGGAATCGAGAACTCTATATGCTCTGGTTCAGGTGAGGCCTCTCGAGGACAATTGCTGGCTGCTTTCTTAGTCCTTGGTGCCATACCTACAAGTATTGAAAAGAAAATTAATCAAATAAACTCACAAAACAATACTACAGGAATCCACACGGTCATGTGGAATTTCCACACGCACGTGTGGATCCATGGGGAGTGACAGCCGCATGGCCTCTATGCAATATACTCAAAAATACATCATAAATTCGTTCAAAAATCACTTTAAACCACGTACCAACCACTTCAGCATACAAATGAAGCAACAATTACTAGTTTAATCGAATTAAATAAAGATTGGCGAAGAAAAGAAGGAATGAGGGTTTACTGACGAGATGAAGATGAAAAGCATGAAATCGGCTGGAAAACTCGAGTACAATCCTTCAAAAATGATAGTGAGAAGTCGGGAGAGTGAGGGGATGCGTTCTTTCAGTGTGGAGAAGTGTAAAAATGAAAAGGCGCATAAAGATTATAAAGAAAACGCACTCCTCTTTGCGTTCTGTGCATCCACACGGGCGTGTGGAAATTTCCCACGCCCGTGTGATTCCATAGGGGAGGAGCCTCACAGGGGCAAACAAACACCCCTGTGTGCTCTCGGGATAGCACACTTTGTCTCTGAATGCATCCATACGGGCGTGCGGAAATTGCCTTTGTGTTCCCGACCCACAGGGGCACACACAGACCCCTGTGGCTTCTCTGTCCAATAGAGAAAAATTCCAAGTGTTCCACACGCCCCTATGGAAATTCCACATGGGCGTGTGGATCTTCACAGGGGTAATCACAGGGGTCATCCACACGCACCTGTGTCTTCTTGTGATGAAGGAGACCTTTCTGCAAGAATTCACACTGGCGTGTAAAAATTACCCATCCCGTGTGCCAGCCATAGGATCATTCGCAGGGACTAACACACGCTCCTATGTCTTCTTGGGATGGAGCTCTGAAAATCTGCTGAGAAACACACGCCTGTGTGGAAATTTCACTCGGGCGTGTGACCGTCACAAGGTCTTTCAGAGGGGCAGACACACGCTCCTGTGTCCTCTCGGGATGAGCTTCTGAACAAAAACACACGGCCGTGTGGAGGCAAAGTTTCTTGGTCACTTAAGCATGCTTCTCATGATTCTCTGGATAATTTTGCATTGTAGAGGTAGGCTCATGTGTTTTCTCTAGATAACTTAGAAAAATCTCCAGGCTCGGCAAAAAATTCTTGAACTTGTATACACACTCAGAGCCTACCGCTACAATGCAAAATTATCCAGAGAATCATGAAAAACATGATTAAGCAACCAAGAAACTTTGCCACACACAATTAAGCACACGATAACATCAATGATCCACAAGAAAAACACAACAATTTTCATGTAAAAATCAAGACACCAACACTCAAAGCCTTATTCATGCAAGTTCTAAACTAAAACTTGAAAAACAGTAAAGACTTTGGTTGCCTCTCAAGAAGTGCTTGTTTAACGTCACTAAGCTTGACGTACCTCTTCTTACCTCATAGGGCTCTCAGAGAAAGAATACTTCCTTGTCATATTTTTTTACCTCGCCACCAAAATAAGGTTTTAGCCGATATTCGTTCATATGATAAAATTTATTTCTAATTATTTCTAATTCTGGGATAAAAGTTTTTTGCTAATTTTTTTTAAAAAAAAGGTCTTGTCGTTTGATATAAAGTTATGATGAGAATCTGTGTACCTATGATATCAAAATTTTTTTGTTGTGTCTAAGGGAATAAGGCTCATGATTGGTCGATGAAGGGAAGCATGATCTCTCTATTTTTTTTTATTAAATTGACATGCCACAACAAACTCTCTATTTACATCTCAATCATGTATCACATGATCTCCTGTATTGGGAGTCAAATGTCTTAATTGTTTTGGTTATTACAGTTGTGGCAATAAAGATCTCCTTTAGATTTATAAGGTGTATACTTCCCAATTGTGATGACTTAAAAGGAAAAACAAGAAAACTAGAAAGCAAATAGAAATAGGTTTTCTTTAATGGAACTCTAGATCTCCTAACTTGTACTCAAATGAATTAAGAGAATTTCTTGCTTTATTTATCTTATTTGATAGATAATATATAGAGGAATATTTTAACCACTCTCCTTATAATTCAGTAATTACAACTCCAAATAACTAACAAAGAAATAGTCTCTCCTACAATAGGAATTAATGGAGACTCAAATGGTAAATAGATTCTATTCTTAGAGTTAAGAATACCTTATAATTCCTTAGACCCATAGCCTTTCCTTGTTGGCAAAGTTGTATCAGTCAATGCAACTTAAGATTGCCTTACATCTCATCTTTTATTGATGTCAGCCAACCTAGAATTACTGAAGAGATACCCATCACTTCCCTTTCATAAACTAGAGATAATAATACATCTACTACACAATTATCCTTGCCTCTCTTATACTCAGTGATGAAGTCATACCCCTTTAACTTAGCTGGCTACTTCTCTTGAGCTCGGGTAGTGCTCGGACAAGTGCTTTAAACTTTTCTAATTAGTACAAATAATAAAATTATTTACCCTCAAATATAGTCACCATTTTTAAAATGCAAAGGCTACTACTAACATTTATTTTTCATATGCTAATGCTAACATTTGTAAATATTTACTTTCAAAGGCATGGATGTAGAAAGTAATTAGCCTCTTGCTTTACATATATAAGAACATTGCCGACAGTAGAGCTAAACAAATTACGTTCACATTGAATGGCTTATTAAAATCAGGAAGAAGCAACACCAGAACTTGTATCATCACCTTCTTAAGTGCCTAACACACCCCTTGCGAATGCGTACCACAAGTGCACTGATTGTAGAAGTAATAAAGTACCCTGGTGAGTGTTTAGTCATATCCATAGGGAATAGTGATCAAGAAGCACAAGAATTGCTATTTAACTATGGTGAAGATGATCCAAAGTGGTGTGAACAATATCTATACAAATAGAAATAAAAAGAACAAGAAGGAGATGTAATAAAATGATAGGAGAGGCAATCGATAAAAAGTGAGGCACTCGGACATTGCTCACCCTAGAACTATTGCTCAAGTGTAGGACTGATCATTAAATCTCCTAAGTGATGCTTAATGAGTTGTGGAGATCCTTAAACACACATTCTCAAACCTAAGGTCAACCGTGACTAATCCCACAATATTCCCCGGCGGAAAAGAATGCTCTCGACAACTCACACTATGCAAGATTGCATAAAGCTCTAGGGACTCCAAGTGATAAACCCTATTCCCTAATCTAGATCTAACCCTTTGGTCCATGCGAAAGACCCCTAGTCACAATTAAGCCCCACTACTAAGGATTACTTTAACGCTTCACTCTATTGCTTGCGCAACTAAGCCCCAGCGGAGTTTCTCTCTTAGCGCTTCACTCTATTGTGAATGCAAAGAACTCTTGGAACACGGAGGTAGGATAAATCACACCATAAGGGAAAGGGGACGTTCTACCACCTCTCAACCCTCACCAATCTAGCTTAGTCTAACCCTCATGGTGTGTCACTCATCCACAAAGATTACCAAGATGGATTCTCAACCCTAGTGTCTCTCTAAGGGAAAATTACTTCAACAAGCATTCAAGATTAGAACTCAATTAGAACATTAATTAAAAAATAATAATGAAAGGTTAATGAAACGGAATCATCCAAGGGTTTACAAGTCTAAACACATACTAGGAGTATAGCTCTCCATGGAGCAAGATACAATAAATAATGAAATCAAAAGTAAAAACATGCAATCCAAAAGTAAAACCCCCTTGTAGTCCGTATCGATGGTCATGTGGAGTAGCCTCGTTTTCTCCAAAGGTTCCCTCGTCAAGCCTAGGGCACACCTCGTCGAATCAATGCCGATGAAAGCTTCCCCAATAACTATCTTCCGAAGGAACACGGTGTTGAAGGCCATAGAACCATTACTCAAATCTTGCCAAAGCCTCTCCAAACCCTAGTGACACGCGTCCGAATATGCGTGTAAACCTCAAGTGCACGGGTGTCGAAGTAATAATTACCCCGGTGAGTGGGTAGTCGAATCCACAGGGAACAGGGCTACTAGTACTAACTTCTTCTCTGCTTTCTAACCTAATGATAAATGGAAAGGTGTGGTGATCTAATGTGCGAAGAAATGAATACCGGAGACAAATATGCAAGGATAAAATGGATGGAGATCTCAATCAGTAAAAGTGGGGTATTCTGGCAATGCTGCCCCTAGGATTCAGGTATTAGGTACCGAATAAGCAAAGTGTTTCTATGATGAGTAAGTTAAGTCGTGGAAATCCAAATATAATCGGATCCGGCCTCCCGATCACCGATACTAGTCCCCTACGAGGTCCCGGTGGAGAAATCGCTCAATCTCAACACCTCACACCACATATGACTGCAAAGCACTCTTGGGATTCCAAGAGTTGTATCTGATTCCTAAAGATTGATCCAACCCTAATTCCCGACGAAGGATCCTAACCCCCTACAAGGTCCTGGCGGAGAAATCTCTCAATCTCACGCCTCACACCAAATATGGTTGCATAAAGCTTAAGGAACGGAGATAGAATACAATCAATCGGAAGGGAGAGGGGACACTCTACTATCTCATGACTCACCCTCTCAACCCTCTTTAACCTTGAAGTTCTAACTCTAACGGAGACCTCTCTCACATCAAAGTAACAAATCATGCAAATCCAATCAACCACAAGGATTAATTAAACAAGCAAGCAATGAGAAAACAAGATTAAAACTTAATCAAACTCGGATTAAATAGAAACACTAAGCAAATCCACAAAAGATGAGAATCCTAGGGTTAACAAGCCCAAATACCCTTTAGGGTTTTAGCTCTCCATGGAGCAACATACAAAACACACCATCAATGAATGAAAGTACATTAAAACCATAGAAATAAACCCCCTTATATATGAACTGATGGTCTTGATAGAGAGCTTCGACGACTTGAAGGACCCACTCCGAAGCTAGGTTCACCGGTGGCTTCCTTGATGCTATGACGGAGGAGGAATCGATCAAAGTTGGTGACGAAGCGCCTCCAAAGCCGCAAAGACCTCCTCTCCAAACCCTAGCCGTCTCACCCCTCAAGAGCCGCACAAAAGATGAGAAAGAATAGGGCAAAACGGCTATTTATAGGCCTTAGATCGCGTCTGTCACGTGCCCTCACACGCCCGTGTGGATTTTCCACGCGCCCGCGTGGGCTGCAAGAATTTCCACGCGGGCGCGCGGAATTTCCACGCGGGTGGCGTGGACAATAATTTTACTACAGTACTGCTACAGTGAAATTGCTACAGTACTTTTCACAAAATGCGATCCGAACACTCTTCTCTTAAGGCCACATGTCTGGGCACACGTCCATGTGGTAGGCTATAAAACTTTTCTTCGTCGACATATCTTTGAGAGGTCTTGCAATCTTCACAAAGAGAAGGAACATGAAGATGTGACTGCCTTTGTGCCCTTCCAACTAGTGAATTGACTTGAATCTTCTTGGAAGTTGGCACACATCTCCATGTTTATGAACTCCTCTCATGTCTTGGTCCTTGAATTGAACAAGAACTCCCAATATTGTGTCTTTATAGCCTATCTTTGCTTCCTTTTTACTCTTCAAGGCATTCACAACCTATATGCATAAAAGAACACCAAATACGAAATATGAGACATAAACCATGGTAAAAACGATGCTCAATGCATGTAAAACATATATAAAAATATGTCTACTCAAGCACTTATCACCTAGCCGCGAGCGCCTCCAAAGTTGGGCAGAAGATGGCGAAAAAAGATCCTCCTAAAAGATCCACAAGTCGCGGCTTAAATAGGGCTGGAATCAGGTATCCACATGGGCGTGTGGAATTTCCACACGCATGTGTTAATCTCTAGGAATTGAATTTTCAGCGCATTGTGAATAGTAACTGCTACAGTAATTTGCTACATACATTCTTTGCTACAGTACTTCGCCGAAATGCTCCTGAATCCACACTTTTCATCGAGCCACATGAATGGGCACACATCCATGTAGTAGATCATGTCGCGTCTTTAATGAAATCACATTTGACTAAGATCTTACTAGTGTTGCACAAGTCAGAACACATGAGCGTGATTGCCTTTGTGCCCTGATTGCTTCCCCGCAAGTGTACGGGATCGCCAAGTAATATCTCGTGTGAAGACACGAGGATCGTATTCCACGGGGCTAAGGATCTCCTATTACTCCTTCTTGAGCTATTATCTAGCCTAAGATCTCAAGCGATGGATTTTACTCTACTAAATGTAATTAAAGCTAAAACGATATTTGCCGATAAATTAAAGAGAACACGCAATAAGCAAGCAAGAGAATCAATGAAATGCAAAGGCCTATGGATGTGGATCCCCTTGAGGGTTTATCATGCAACATGGATGATGATCTAAAGATGCAAGGGTAAAATGGACCATGAGATTCCAAGATTAGAACAACCCCAATTTCTCGGCGATTGAACCCTAATCCCATACGAACATAGATAGGAATTTCTCCCAAATCTATATCCCTATGATTGCATTAAGTACGAGGAAATCTCACTTAGGAGTAAACCTACTCTTCTTCGGATTAAACCTACATGGAGGGATACCAAACACGCGATTTATCGGCGTGATGATACAAGTATCCCCTTCTAATCCATTCATGATCTAATACATGCGAGCAAGTCACATCTACATGCATCACTCATAAAAGAGCTATGGATTTCTCCTTAGTGTAGCACTTCGCATGAAAACAATGGATTAAATCTCAAAATTACCCAAACATGGAATTAACAAGTTATCATCCACATACATGATAAAAGCCCCCAAGGTTCACCAACACCCGGTGGGCTTGGGGGTCTAGTGTGTCATCATCCCACAACAAGCAATACAAACAAGCGAAACATGAAACAAAAGCATAAATGACACTCCCTAGATGAAATGGTGGAGGAGGAGGTGAAGAATGTGCCGAATGACGCTTTCCCCGCCAAAGGAGTGCCAAATGACGCTTCCTCTAGCCGTGGGTCTCCTTCCTTCGAATCGTGGTAAATCTCCCCTTGAATGATGTTGCCTTCTTGCCTTGAGAGTCTTGGACCTTGGGCTTGAATGATCTTCTAGCTTCCATGCCCTTCTTCTCCTTCCCAAGGTCGCCCAAAATCTCCCAAGTGGTCTCCCCAAAATCGGCCAAGAAAAAGTCCAGCCAAAAAGTCCTTTTTCTGCCCTAAAAGTTAGTATATATACCCCCCGAGTCATACGGGTCATATGGGGGTCGTATAGCACTCAAAAACCCTAGATTCACATTCCATACGGGGTGCATACAGCCTCCATATGGCCCCGTATACTGTGTAGTATGGAAATCTGGGCATACACTCCGAATCATTCCGCTGCTACAGTGCATACGGCCCCCATACTGGGTAGTATGGGGGTAGTATGAAATTCCTGTTTTCTTCTCTTTTCGCCCAAATGATATCTTCTTGTTCTCCATGGCTTCCTTATGCCCTACAAAGCAAATAGTAGACGATTAAGCATAAAACGGGCATCAAACCTCACAAAATACATGCAAAGTGAATACGATATATATATGAAAACATCTACATTTAGACACTTATCATGCCCCTCCAATTTGCATGTTCACTCGATCACGATGGAGGTTGGCACACACTCACATGTCTTTGAGCACTTCTTGTGTCTTCACATTTGTTTGCTCCAAGATTTCATCAACAAATTACATCCATGATCTACTTTTGGTTTCTTTCTTTCATAATTGTCTTCACAACCCTACATGCATAAAAGAACATAAAAACACATGTATAAGCCATAAAATTTGAGAAAGGTAATACTTAATATAAGCAAAGAATACTTTGTAATACTAATACACAAGCATTTATCAGTGCCATAAAAGCTTCTTTTGCCTTAGAGCTCCGCAAAAATTTTCCCTTCTTCAATAGTTGAGTCGGTGACGTTGCTACTTTTCCATAATCCTCAATGAATTTGAAGTAGTACCTCATTAGTCCCAAGAAGGCTTGCAATTGCTTGATAGATTTTGGTCTTGGCTAAGCATGGATAGAAATGACCTTGTCTAGATCAACATAAACACCATCACTAGAAATTATATGGCCCAAATATTAAAAGCAACCACAATATGTCTTAGGTACCCTTCCCATCTCTTGCTATAGATTACAAATTTCTTAAAAAATGAAAAAATAAAATTTTGAAGATAAGTGATGAGGCATGCAAATGAGCCTGAATAGACTCTCAAGTGCACACGTCATGTCAAATAGTAAAAGTGTGCATAAAGCAAGGTCAACCCACAAGGAAATTGAGTACTAGATACTAGCTCTCATCTTGTTATCTAACTGATCAAAATGTAGTTTACATTTAAACAAGAAAACTAACTAAAACCAAGGATATTCTTACACAAATGTAATCAAGAAAAGATCAAGATGATTAGAATAGTACTTGAACACGACTTTTCTTGGTTATGAAGAATAAAGACTTCTATTTTTTGTGGATTATTGAATCTAATTCATCAAGATCATTGGACCATGGAGGTTCCTAACATAAAATGGCCCTTATTTCTAAATAACTACCTCCTAAACATGGTAGAGTCGGTATTCTGCACATTTCCTCAATGAATGTATTTCAATTCCGTGATTGTTACTACTATGTCACCAAGTCAGGAAAGTTCTTATAATCCTAGCTATGAGAGAAATTTTAATTTTTTCAATTGTGGGAGATTATTCACAAACTTGGGGTCTCGCTATCGAAGTATGTCATCAATCATAGGCTCGGGATCTTGCTAACTAAACCTATGTGAACAAATTCATGCTCTTGGTAACTAAATTTGAAGATGAATGATGAGCACATAGTATGCGAGGTTTACATGTGTTTTGCATACACTTAGCTTGTCTTCTTGAGTAATTTTTTATATTTGTAGTGATACTTTAGATATTTTTGCTTCATTGAATAAGTACGCAAGTTTTGGGACAAAAAACCAAAATATGAGCGAATCTAAGCTAAAAAATGGAGAATAAAGAACCTCAGAAAAGTGTATGGTAATGTTTAGGTTGTGCTTAACCCGTGCAGATCATAGGAGATAAGAAATTTGAGTGCAAAGTGTAACACGACCGAGTTTTCTCCTTGCAAGGCCATGCAGAAGGAAGCATGGACATGTTGATACCAATGCAAATTTCATAAAAAGACCAAATGATGAAGCATGGGCAACCAACTCCTTACATGGTTGTATTTGTGAAAAGCACAATGTGTTCAAGACCGTGCAAATCCCAAGTTGTGATATTTTTTCCTTATTTGAGCCCCAAACTTCACTAATAAAGTGCATGGCCTCAAACATGCCCTTAACAAGGTTGATAATTGATTGAATGAATAGATTTTGTTATAATTATTTGTTGCACTTTGCATGTATCTCTTGAATAAATGAGAAGATTTAGTCCTTAATTCACTTCTATTTTATATTCAGGTTGAAATTAAGGCATATAGATGAAGAGGAATAAGTTCATGGTGATTTAAGCCACTTTTTGGCAAAGTATAGAGTTCTTAGAGTGTCTTGGGAATACCCTTGCAGGCATTGTAGCATTCTTATGAGCACTATGACAATTGTATTATAAATGAAACACCGTAGCAGCCCACTAGCACTATAGCACATTTACATTAGTCTAACACCGTAAGTTGTAGGTAAAGAGGCTTATAGGCAAGCTTACTAGCAGACTTACACGGCACTATAGCACCCGTAAGCTACAAGCACAAAGGCTTGTGGGTAAAAGTACGGGCAGTGTACCGCCCATAAGGATCTCTAATTTCTGGATTATAAATGCCCAAAAACTAGAGATTTGGGGGATCTTCTTCAATACTCTTTGGCCACCCTTTGAGTGATGATTTGGAGGGCTTCTACAATATATCTTTGATAAGTGTCTAAATGTATATATTTTATTATATATATTTTATACACTTAGCATGTATTTTGTTAAGAATTGATGCCCCATTTTGTGCTTAATCATGTGTTATTTGCGTTGTAGGGGCACAGAGAAGCCATGGAGAACATGAGGACACAATTGGCGCAAAAAGAAGGAGAAAACCAGGTTGTATGATACTGTAGCAATTCTACTATGGCAAATTCACTGCAGCATCTACTGTAGTACCTTGAGATTTTTTGAGGTAGAAAATTTTGCATAACTCATGCGGCCTCCATACAGATCCTTATCAGACTCATATGCCCCCTGGTATTGACTCTGGTATAGGTAGGAATTTAGGGGGGATTTAAGTGCTCTTCAAGGGCAAATTAAGAGGGGACTTCTTCTTAGCCTTTTGGGCAGCCACCACCTCTCAAAGTTGAGGCCTTCCGGCAATATTTCGATGATGATCCTTGTGGGAAACAAGTACACATCATCACTAAGAGGGAGAGGAGCAAAGGAGAAGATGTTGGAGTGAAGATCTAAGCCATCATTGCAAATCATTCGAAGCTCTATCCATTCAAGGGGATCAAGATTATAGAGGGAGTTTTCTAGCTTATTTATTGTATCTCTTTTCCTTGTATGTTGTGTAAGCATCTCTCATCATGAGGGATTAATTTATTGTGGTGTTTGGATTTGGATGAAAACTAGTGTTTATCTTGTGTAAAAACCTTGGATGTTGTTATTACTAAATTTGTTGGTTGTTTAAGATTCAATCTATTGTGCTTTGTATATTTTGAGCTACAAAAGGAGAAATCCATACTTCATTCTTGAATTGTATTTGTTGACATGAGAGCATGCTTATACTAGGTCATACATAGATAGAAATGGGATACTTGTGCCGACACACCGAGAGATTGGGTGTTGGTATCCCTCCAATGTTAGGTTTAAGCCGAAGAAAAGTAGGTTTACTCATATTTAGAGATTTTCTTGAACTCATTGCAATCGTAGGAGGCTTGATCCAGAAGAAATTCCGATCAACAATCTTATGGGATTAGATGTTAGCCGCTGAGAAAATGGGGTTAACCTATCTAAGAGAACTCTAGGTCTTAACTACCATCATTATATCTTTAAAGCATCCTAGTTTGGACCTTAACACCAACCCTAGGGGGATTCCTTGTCCGAACACCCCCTTCTCATGCTTGACACTTCCTTGTTTATTTATTTATGTGTGTTGGTAACTCGGCCATAAATTAGTTATTTTATTTTATTTTATTTGTTCTTTTTACTAAGAATTGTAGGCTAAATAATAGATGAAGAGTAAGTAATAATACTTCCTTGACCTTGAGGAATACGATCCATGTTTCTTTACAAGAGGTATTACTTGGCGATCCTGTACACTTGTGGGGAATCAATCAATCTTCCCTGAAAGAAGAAATAAAAAGTGAAAGAATAGACGAAGGTTCAAAACTTCAAGGAAGCCATTCTTGGAGAGATCTTGGCGGTGATATTGGGGAATCGTCGAAGAACTTCACCCTTCCAAGGAGATTACAATCTTTAAGGTAGATTTATTATTCTCTTTATGTATTTTATTTCCTTTGGTAATATTGGATTGTTGTTCTCGAAGAATGGGGAACTAATTTTCATGGTGTTTGGGCATAGATGAACTCTAGGGTTTATTTATTTCGAGACTTGGTTGTGAAATTTCAATCTTTTGTTAGCTTTTATAATACATTACTTTGGTTTAGATTCAATTGTGTGTTCTTTGTTGTGTTAAACTCTAACATAGCAAGAGACAAATTAAAAGATCCACCATGTATAGATATATCGCAATTGAAGGAAAACATGAGTACCTAGAAATAGGGTAATTTGGGACAAAGATTTCTCTCCCAGTATTTTTTTCAAGCAAGTTAACATTTTTGCAGCAAAGCAAAGAGAAAAGAGGAGAGAGATTCTTAAACCTTTCTTTATCAATCAAGCAACTTGGAGGGCTACATCCATGATCTAGGGTATCATTAGAGCCATCGAGGAGATTTCTCGATGAAGTTTGTGGAAGGTTGGCGGAAGTTTCACCGGCGCTTTGAAGTGGCGAAGAATAGAGGGAGTTTTAATATTGGGTTGTATGATTGTTATCATTTAACGGAGAACTAAAATTTTTGGTGTTTAGGCATGGATATAACTTAGGGTTTACTTTTATTGGCAATGGTTGTAGACTTTAAAGTTTGTGTTAATTGATTTATTTCAGTACTTTGATGTTGAATTCAATTGTGTGTTATTAGTTGTCTTGAATTCTATCATAGCGAAAACCAAGAGTTTATGATTGATGTACTTGTATGGCAAATCAAGAGATCCACCTAGTATAGCATACCTCAATTGAAGGGAATCACGAGTCCATCTACAAATAAGACAAATAAGGCACTTTGGGATTGAGAATTCTCCCCCCATGATTTTTCTGAGTGAGTTGACATAGGAATTCAATTGTAATGCAATTGTAGAGAGCAAGTAATAGGAAGAGATTCCAATCTAGTTCTAAATGGGATTAAAGTTAATAGTCTCGAGAGAGGAATTGCCTACTTTTGGAATCTATGCCTTATTTTAACAGAGTACACTGAGTGTAACACAGTCAGAGGGTAGTTTGTATCAGCGTCGTATGGAAATAGTTATTGTTCACTTTGAGAAAGGGGATAATAAAATTTTAGAACTCTCTCATTTCAACTATATTGCAAAATCTTATGCAACTTTGTCTAGGACTCAATCGAACCCTAATGAAAAATCTATGCCCGAACACCCTCCTTACAAACTTGATCGGTAGGCCATAAGTACTGTATCTCATTCATGGAGTAGCATGCTATTTTGAAATTACTGTACCAAGTCTTGTAGCACTTAGCCAAAAATTGCATGGACATCATTGCAGCAATGTTCAAGCTATGAAGATGGAAAATCTACCTCCAAAGCAACCAAAGCCATCAATAGACCCTGAATGAGGACATTGTAGGCTGAAGTGCAAGTGATCATCACTTCTACTTCCTTTTGTCATTTCTTTGCTATTTTTATGTTTGTAGTTTGTTTTTATTTTTATGGAGATATGATGATCCTTCTTATCTTGTAGGATTTTAATGAAATATGATGAAGTTCTTTGAATTTGGTGGCTGGTCTAAAATTTTGAAGCCGGCCCTATGCATCAAAGAGTGGATGAATAAGAGTCACACATGTCTGGGCTTGAGGTTCGATTATTCAAAGCATCATCATTAAACCAAGAAGTACCAGTTTCACTCGACCTATGAATTGCTATTGCATATCTTTCTTTATTTGTGCTTTATTGCATACATTAGGGACAATGTACGACTTAAGTGTCGGAGATGGGTTTAGGAATTTTAAATTCTCCATGATTATTTGATTCATGGTTTGTGTTGAACTGATGAAGGCCTATTTGAATGATTAGTGGGAGTTTCTTAGTATAGAAGTGGGCATGTGTGCAAATGTTTATTTTTTGGGTCCTATTTTTTGTAGTTCACTCTATTCTTAGTTGTTCACCTTTTTTAAGCATGCAATCTCTCTCTCTCTTGTAGCAACATATACTCTTGGGACACTTAGTGTAGTTTTTTAGTGAAAAGAAAAAATAAACTTGTGAATTGTAATGAAGAAAGAAAAAAGTGAAAAAAATGAGTGATTTGAATAAAATTTTTGGTAATATAACAAAGTGATGGAAAAAGCTACCTCTCTTGTAGTGTGAAGCTACCTTGGTAAGTTGGATACTAGTATGCCCTAACTAGAGAAAGATCTACCTCTTAGGATGAGTGAAAGCTACAGTCAAAAAGAATAAGTGGAAAGAGCTACCACTTCTGAAGCATTAAAGCAATTCTTGTGGCCCAAGAAAAATGGCTACCTTAGAAATTGTGTGAAGCTACCACTTTAGAGAGAAAAAGATAGTTAAGCTAGTACTTTTTGCTTCACAAGTGATTATGAATCAAAATAAAAAAGAAGCAAAGTGGAGAGAATTGCATAACACACATGATAACCTCAAATAGAAACAAACTATTATTAGTACTTCAAACTTTTGAATTTGTTACCATGGACTCTTTTTATTACTCTTGTAACTTCCTAATTTGAGGCATGAGGTCAAGCACTTATCCTCCTATGTTTTCATGTTTTCTTTGCTTGAGGACAAGAAAAGGCTTAAGTGTGGGGGAATTTGATAAGTGCTTGAATGAATGTATTTGATTATTATTCTTTATAACACTTTGTGTGTAATTGTTGAATATATGATTGAATTTGGTACTTAAATTCACTTCTACTTTATATTTAGGCTAGAATGAGGACATATAAATCAAGAGAAACAAATTTGAGGTTATTTGAGCTAATTTTGAAAGAAAAACAGAGTTTTTGGAGTGATTTACGGTTAGCCTTATGGGTGTTATTACGTGTGAGTACTGTGGTATTGCACTTTTCATAGCACTATAGCAAAACACTATTATCAGCACCATTACTAGTGTTGTTACGGGTGTAACTTCAAAACTGAGAAGATTATGAGCACTATTATGGCCTTAAGGATTGGGCCATAAAGACTTCTTACGGTAGTAAGAACCCTGATTTTTGAGTTATAAAGCCCAAAAACTAGGGCTTTTAGGGAATCTTATTCTCTACTCTTTTGCCATCCTTTGGGTGGCGATTTGCGGGGCTTGCATTGCATATATTATCTAGGGGAAGAAAGCAAGAGGGAGAGATTAGATGAAGGTTCAAATCTTCAAGGGAGCTGTTTATGGAGAGATCTCAGCGGTGATATCGAGGAATCATCAAAGAACTTCATCCATCCAAGGAGATTGTGATCTTTGAGGGAGTTTTATTACTCTCTTCACATATTTTATTTCATTTGGATTGAATTGTTGCTCTCTATTAATAGAGGGCTAATTTTGTAGATGTTTGGGCATAGTTGAACTCTAGGGTTTTATTATATTAGACATAGGTTGTGGATCTTGTGGATTTATTTTGTTACTTAATTGAAATCCATATTATTTGAATCTAATTACATGTTTGTATTGCTTGATTACTATTCTGGCAAAAGCCCTAGTTTTCATATTTGATGTGCTTTGTGACGAGTAGAAATACCCACCTAGCATAGACATGCCGCAATTGGAGGGAATTGTGAGTAAGCCTAGCAATGGGTTACTTTGGAGTGAGAGTTCTCCTCCCTCAATTCTCCCGAGTGGATTAACAAGTGATTGTCATGCTCTTTGCAATCATAGGGAATAGATTTTAGGAGAAATCACATTTCTATTGTGTATGGGATTAGGGATAATCTCTTCACAAGGAGGATTATCTACTTTAGAAATTCTAGTTAATCCACATTGAGATTTTAGAGAGTGCAAAGCAATTGTGGGGTGTATACAAGAAATTTGACTAACATCTATGGTAAATATTCATAGGGAAATATATCATAATCATAGGTAAAAATTGTTATCTATGAAAAAATTCATAGAACAAAACATAGAGAACGCCCGGAAGGTAAAAGTATTTTACTACGATTTTATATTTTCGTAGCCAAAACTTGGAACCTTTGTCTACATTATTTTCATAGAGAAATGTAAACGAAATTCTGTGGCCAAATTAAAAAGTGGTACAAGGAAAAGTTTATTAGTTACAAATAAAATTGCAGGCAATGGTTTACCTATTTCTCTACAAAATTTAGTTATGAAATTTTAGTTCAGAATAGTGAATTTGTCTTCTTAGATAATTGTGGGCTTTGTCTATGATTTTCGATTTTGTAGTGACTTTATGTTGTTTTATCACGCTTTAGCTACAATAACTTTTGCAGTCAATGTTTAACAAATTATAGGCAATGGTTTACATTTTTACTCCGATATCAAAAAATTTTGTAACCCATGGTTTGGTGCCAAAAATTATTTATATTCTACTACATTTTATAATTTGTACCTAAATTTTAAACCTTTTTTATCTACAATATATTTCATAGATGTAAAGTTTCTTTTTTAGCTATGAAATCAATTGTAGCTAAGAAAAATTATTCCTAAGGGTATTGTTTGTCAGTAAGTAGAAATTGCCTGATGCCTAAGAATATTTAGTTTCTTCAATGAAATCAAGAAAACATAGACAACAACATGCTTTTAACTACAAAAATAATGTTATAGCATAAAATAATGTAGATAATACTGACTGCTTCCCCGCAAGTGTACGGGATTGCCAAGTAATACCTCGTGTGAAGACATGAGTTCGTATTCCATGGGGCTAAGGATCTCCTATTACTCCTTCTGGAGCTATTATCTAGCCTAAGACCTCAAGTGATGGAGTTTACTCTACTAGATGCAATTAAAACTAAATACAAGATTACCCACAAATTAGAGAGAACAGGCAATGAGCAAGCAAGAAAATCAATGTAATGCAAAGGCCTATGGATGTGGATCCCCTTGAGGGGTTATCATAAAACTTGGATGATGATCAAAAGATGCAAGGGTAAATTGTACCAAGAGATTTCTAGATTAGAACAATCTCAATTTCTCGGCGATTGAACCCTAATCCCATACGAACCTTGATAGGAATTTCTTCCAAATCCACATTCCTACGATTGCATTAAGTACAAGGAAATCTCAAATAGGAGTAAACCTACTCTTCTTCGGCTCAAACCTAACATGGAGGGCTACCAACACCCAATTTCTCGGCGTGATGATACAAGTATCCCCTTTCTAATTCATTCATGGTCTAATACATACGAGCAGGTTACATCTACATGCATCACTCATAAAAGAGCTACGGATTTTTCCTTAGTGTAGCACATAGCATGAAAACAATGGATTAAATCTTAAAATAACCCAAGCATGGAATTAACAAGTAATCATCCAAAATACATGATAAAACCCCCCCAAGGTTCACTAACACTAGTGTGTCATCATCCCACAATAAACAACACAATCAAGAAAAATACAAAAAAAAAGCATAAATGACACTTCCTAGATGAAATGGTGGAGGAGGAGGTAGAGAATGTGCCGAATGACGCTTCCCCCACCAAAGGAATGTTGAATGACGCTTCCTCTAGCCGCAGGTCTCCTTCCTTCAAATCGTGGTTGATCTCCCATTTGAATGATGTTGCCTTTTTGCCTTGAGAGCCCTTGACCTTGGCCTTTGATGATCTTCTTGTTTCCTTGCCCTTCTTCTTCTTCCCAAGGTCACTCAAAGCCTCCCAAGTAGCCTCCCAAAATCTATCTCGCTTTTATACCCCTCCCCAAAACGGCATACGGGTCTATAGGGGGTCGTATGGGGGCCATATACTCCCTTTGTTCTGCCCTAAAATTCTGCTTTTATACCCCCCCCCCACGGCATACGGGTCTATAGGGGGTCGTAAGGGGGCCATATAACACTTAAAAACCTAAATTCGCTCTTCATATGGGGTTCATACGGGGTCCATACGGTCTCCATATAGCCTCCATACTAGGAGGTATGGGAGTGGTATGAAATTCTGGGCAATCAGCTTCAAACCATCCCACTGCTACAGTGCATACGGCCTCCATACTGGATGGTATGATATTGTTGTTTTCTTCTCTTTTCACCCAAATAATATCATCTTGTTCTCCATGGCTTTCTTGTGCCCTACAAACCAAATTGTAGACGATTAAGTACAAAACGGGCATCAAAACTCAGAAAATACATGCAAAGTGTATATGATACATATATAAAATACCTAATTTTAGACACTTATCAAATATCCGCGCACTTAAGCATTGCTTGTCTCCAAGCAAACAACTCATGAAAAACAAAGAGATTGAAAAGTGGCTGAATGCATTACCTCTAGCTCAAGCAAGAATAAGACTCCAAAAGCAATGGATAATGATAAATAGATGTTGAGTTATAGTCAATAAGCATAATAAAAATATCCTGTCTCACCCCTTATATGTCTATGTCGTGTAAGTGAATCTTATATCTCATTTGCCCTGATCTGGTTTAGCCTAAGGACATCAATCAGTACAGCTCTAGATGCTAATCATTCCACATACAAAGAATACTAAGTCTTAAACTACTAAGTGCTACTTCAATGGCCAAGTAAGATTCTTCTAATTCCGAAGCTCGAAACTAAATCCTTTTTCTTCTCAAAACCATTGGTAGGTACTCAAAAATATCACTAGGTTTTTTTTATTTTCGTTTCACCATTAATTTCGTTTTTTGAGTCCAACTAACATATACTGCAATAAAATCATTTTGAAATCTTTCTGTAGGGTACACATGCTGGTCAGGCACAAGAGCCACCCGACTACTCAATTACAGTCTACATAGACGCATTCATGCTTCAGAAGTAGAGGAATACTGACATAGACTCATTTTTTTCCCTTTTTCTCTCTTTTTTTCATTCATTTTAATATATATATATATATATATATATCACATTCACCCTAGATCACATCTTCAGAGTACTCTGCATGCCACAAAACTAGGATTAGCTCAAAAAGACTTAGAAGTTCTTAAGAAAACATTGAAGGATAGAACTTAGTGTTTTAAGGCCAAGTACTCAAAGTAGTGTGTTAAGCATACAAGAGAGTTAGAGTAGTCACATTGGCTATTCCCAGGGCATCGACACTAAAATTCAGTACACATGATAATACTAGGGGTAAAACAGGATTCAGTAAAGCATAAAAACAAGTAACTCACATCAATCATTAATCCAAGCTAAAAGAATCTTACAAGAATGAACAAAGCCATCATAGGTAACACTAGTGATAAACGCCTAAATGTACGTATTTTATACGTATTGATCTTGTATTATTTGTGTATATCTTGATGAATTGATGCCCGTTTGAGTATAAATTTGTTCTTTTGGTGTTGCAGAGCATAAATGTGCCGAATGTAGCTCAAAAATGCAAATTGGATGAATTCGACACTGAAAACGGCATTTTTTGGGCCCCAGCACTGTAGCGTTACTGTAGCTGATCACTATTTATGCTGCGGGCATTTGACTATGAGCTTCACGGGCTCCATGCGCCCGCATGGGTGCCCGTGAGGTTTGCTTCAATTTCACAACCCTCGGTATTGTAGCAAAAACACTGTAGCTGAGTACTGTAGCACCGGCATGTTTTCTAGGCATTTGGCTGTGAGCTTCACGGGTTCCATGCGCCCGCATGGATGCCCGCATGGACTGACGGGATATAAATGAAACCGATTTTTCTAGGGCAAGGGAGGAGTTTTTTTGATAGAGTTCTTGGAGCCGATTTTTCACCAGTCTTTAGGAGGCAAGATCACACGTTTTTGGAGAAGGGAAATCAAAGGGAGAAGCTCGGTTTTGGCTAGATCTTCATCGATCTCTTCTTTGGGAGTTTGTAGATCGACGAGGGAAGTACTCATAGCGGCCCGTCCGTGGAAGCATTTCCACCCTAGCTTGGCTTGTCTTCCTACTTCTATTGTTTGAGGGAGTTTTCTTATGCCATTTGTAGTTGTTTTCATGGACTTGTTTCTTGTATTTGTTCGCATGGACGACTAGACCCCAAGGTCACCGGATGCCGGTGAACCTTGGGGTGAACTTGTGTATTTGGATGATTTAATTTTTGTCTATTGCAATTGTTGTGTATTTGTGATTCATTCTTGGTGCATTTGATGTGTTGCTTACATGAGAACTCTGTAAACCAACTGCTAGGTTGTACTTGGTAGCGCGACCATCGCCCTTGTACTAGACACACAAAGTTTGGAAGGGATTCATGTACGAATACGCCGTGACCATCGGGTATTCTGCACCCTCCACCATTAGGGCTAGACCAAGTTGTGTTCCGGCCCTAATTAGGGATTTCCCCACTTGTTAATGCAATCGTATGAGGATTTGATCAGAAGAAATTCTCTGTCAATACTTATACCGGATTAGGGGTTAATTGCCGTGACCATCGGGTTGATCTAATTTAGGAAATCTCTAGGTCCAAACCTTCAATTGCATGACATTCTTAGCATCCTTTGCACTTTAGTAGCCCCTAGGGAATCCGCATCCGTGACCATTTCTTTCCCCTGATTTTATACCCCTACCTTATCATAGACTCCATTTGTAGTTCTTTTATTTCAAGTAATAGATTAGAGAAACCCTTCGAATCATTCGGCTAGACAATACGCAAAGAGGAAGTAAGAGTAGATTCTTGGGCCCAGGGAATACGACCCTCTCGTGCTCGCACGAGGGGTATTACTTGACAACTCCGTGCACTTGCGTATCGCTCATCAACTAGCATACAACAAATGGTCCTAATACATGAAATACACCCATCCCCACACTTAGTGTTGTACATTTCCCTCAATGTACACTAATCATGAAAAGCATGCTAGAGGAAGCAATGAAAATAATAGAGGAGGGTGAAAACGAACTTCCCTGGTTCATCTTGTGCTTGTCGTGAGGTATGACTCGACAAAAGGTGTGGTGAGCAATACACGTCTCGTTCGACCTCCATTTAAAACTAGGAAAGCTCAATAAATTCCCTCAATGCTCTGCGAGGCAAAAAGGGGACATCATCATTCCACAAAAATTTACAAATACAAACACAAGGGAGTAGCCAATAAAACACATAGATGAAAAGAAAATAAAGTTCGACACCACAAGTCGGTAGGGTAAGAACCATGCCAACTCATGAAAATACAAAACACAAAACAAAGCAAACTAAAGTAGAAAATAAGTGTCCATGCTCAAACGGGCTGCTACTCATCACAGGCTAGTGTAGGGGGTGGTGGCATGGCGGCAGAAGAAGTGGTTACGGCATGCGAGGATGAACCATGGTACGAGGTGATGAATCGGTGACACTGTCCCTCAATAATCTGGTGAAGCTGGCCACGAATCTTGTACTGCTCCTAACACACAGCCTGAATCTCTCCTTCAATCCCTCTCAGTCTCGTGTCAAAATCAGGCAGTGATGTGGTACTGGTGGTAGGAACAGGTGTGCCCTCAGGCTCTAACTCTGTGTGCAATGGTGCTTACTGACTGGACTCACTATTGGTTGGGTGATGCGTGGGTCTACCACTCTCATGTTCACTCACCACCAAGCCAATCGCCCTAATGTTGGCCTTCCCAAGGGGTACTGCACCTCCTACAATGGTCATACCTCGAGTCTGCTCAAATAAACCCATGCCACGAATCAATCTAGTCACATAGGGCCCAATAAATATGGCTCCTAATCGTGCATATTGTCCCTGGTGAAGAAATGCATCGGCAACAAGATGGCCAAGAAGAGTAGGGTGCTGCTCGAAGATGCCATACATCGTGTAAAGATCAGACTGTGTGACCACCTCCTTGCTATTAGCCCAACCCCAAATAGAAAGAGCAATCAAAGCATGAATGTATCTGTGTGCCGGGTCTGTCATGTGTGAGGCTTTTTGGGTCTTGGTCACTACCTTCCAAGGTCGCCCAATAGCGGCTCCTACTCACATCACTTGGGAAATCAAGATTAAGAGGGTCACCAAGCATTGAATTGATAAACTCATCATCATAGATTCCCAAAAACTTGGCAATGTCCAAGTGGTGTATAGTATGAGTTTTTCCATAAGCTTGAAAATGGATGGTAACACATTTCCTATCCTGCACGGATTGTGCATCTTGTTGTGCCTCAAACGTACTCAAAACCTCCAAGGTTAATTGGCGAAAGGTTGGCTTATTAATGGCAAAAAACTTGTCCCAACAATTATGTGATAACCACTCCTTGACTTGATTTTCTATCCCAAGGCTCTCCACAAGTCCCTAATCAATATAACACAACGTCCCAGATGGTTTTGTCTTCAAAGTATCTTATCTCTCTCGATGATGTGCCAATTTGAAGACGGGTTCATTGGGTGTAGATGAGGGTGTGGTGGTTCTTTGGCGTTTGGATGCGAGTCTTTTGGTATGAGGCATCCCTACAATGAAGATAAACCTTGTTCAAGCTTATAGGGATACAATATAAATAAAAATAAAAAACATGAGATAGGGGAAATGAACGAAAAATCAAATTTTTGTGGCCATACGGCCATATGGGGGGCGTATAATCACTATTCATGCGGCAATAGTTTTTCCTATATTCATGGAATCGAAAACTTTTTACATAAATTCGAATGAAAATTCTTCCATGACATTCACATCATCCAAACCAAGCAAAATGCTTGAAAAATTCCACACAAAAGCTCCAAGAATGCGCAAAAAATGAAAAAAGAGAAAACTAGGGCATTGAAAAAGCATACCGATGAAATCTTGAGAAAACAAGTTTTAAACTTGAGGTAAACCACTAGATCGACATCTCCAATGGATGAGGAGAGGATTTAGGAGAAAAAATGAGAAGATTTGGCCAAGAAATGAGTGAGAAAAAAGAGAAATTCGGTGGAAAGAAAAGAGAAATGAGAGAATGGAAGAGAGAGAAGAGAGAGAGATGTTTAAAGGGGCCAAACCGCCACATACGGCCCCCATACGGCCAAGTATGGGGGCCGTATGGGCCAAGAGGCTCTCTCGGCCTGTTCTTGATGCAACCCCAGACGGCCCCGTATGGGGGCCGTCAGGGGTGGCACAGAGCCACTTGATTGGCTCTGTGTTCATCCCAAATGGCCTCCATGCGCCTATGGTTGGCCGTATGACTTTAAAAAGCACTCAGAACTCCAAAATCCTACTTCAAATGATATAAAAATGATATGGCAAGCTTGAAGACTTCTCCAAAAATGAATGGAATGAATAAAATGACGATCTAACGCATGAAATGACACCAAAACATGAGTTTCTCAAGAAGTTGCACAAATAAACCACAATAAAATCAATGAGAACAATGTACCAAGTGTGTGAGCATGAACTTATTCCAAAACAAGCAAGTCTAAGAAATACGAAAATTGAAATGAACTAAGACCTAAAACACGAAAATGCAAGAAAACACCCCCAAATGCTTGGGTTGTCTCCCAAGAAGTGCTTGTTTAACGTCACAAGCCTGACGTACCTCATTCCTTGCCTCATGGGGGTTCTAAGAGTTTGAAGCCACCACCAATTTCCCTTGGAGTGTTGTTATTGAAGTATACTTTCAATCGTTGTCCATTGACCTTAAAAGGTGTTGTTTTCCGGGTAGGTTACCTCAATCGCTCCATGTGGGAAGACTTGAGTAACTGTGTATGGACCTGACCAACGTGATCTTAGTTTTCCTGGAAATAATTTCAACTTAGAGTTGAACAGTAGAACTTGATCTCCTGATGAAATTGTTTAGGGTGCTTGATATGTTTGTCGTGGTACTCTTTTACTTTTTCTTTGCAGAGCTTCGAACTCTCATATGCCGTGGAGAGCCACTCATCAAGTTCATTCAGTTGGAGTTTTCTCTTGCAACCTACAAGAGAAGAATCAAGATTTAGAAACTTAATAGCCCAATAAGCTTTGTGCTCAAGCTCAACAGGTAAGTGGCATGCTTTTCCATAGACTAGCCTATACGGGGTGATCCCAATAGGAGTCTTGTAGCCAATTCTGAAGGCCCAGAGGGCATCATCTAGATGTTCAGCCCAATGTCTTTGGTTTTGAGACACTGTTTTCTCCAAAATTCGCTTTAAGTCCCTGTTGGACACTTCCACTTGCCTGCTAGTTTGTTGATGGTACGGTGTTGCCATTTTATGGTAAACCCTATAGCGCTTCAAGATTTTTGCAAATTGGGCGTTACAGAAATGAGTGCCTCTGTCGCTAATGATTGCACATGGTGCGCCAAATCTGGAAAATAGTTTCTTTAAGAATTTTACTACCACTCTCGCATCATTTGTTTCTAAGGCCTGAGCCTCCACTCATTTAGATACATAGTCGACTGCCATGAGTATGAACTTGTACCCATGGGAGCTCGGGAAGGGTCTCATAAAATCAATTCCCCACACATCAAAAACTTCACAAGCTTGGTTCCAATTCTGGGGCATCTTATCCCAGTGAGAGATGTTTCCTACCCACTGACATCTATCACAAGCTCGAATGAATTTCTGAGTGTCTTTGAATAATGATGGGCAGTAGAAACCTGCATCAAGAATCTTCTTTGTCATTCTATTTGCATCATAATGGCCTCCAGTGGGTCCTAAGTTGCAATGCTTCAAAATATTTAGACCCTCTGCCATAGAAACACATCTTCGAGCAACCTGATCAGAACAAACTCGGAATGAGTATGGATCTTACCATACGTAGTGCTTAAGGTCTGAAAAAAATTTCTTCCTTTGTTGATATGTAAACCATTTTGGGATGACCCCCCCAACCATGTAGTTAACAAAATCGGTACACCATGGTGGCTCCTTTTCTTCCACTACCTGGATTTTATACAAGTGTTCTTCAGGGAATGAGTCATTAATGTCCTTTTCTCCAATAGCTTTAGTGCCAGAGTTCTCCAAATGGGACAAATGATCAGCTACAAGATTCTGTGCTCCCCGCTTGTCCTTGATCTCAAGATCAAATTCTTGAAGCAATAAGACCCACCTTATCAAATGTGGTTTGGCATCTGATTTGCTAAATAAGTACCGCAAAGCCGAATGATCTGTGTACACCACCACTCTGGAAAGAACCAAATATGACCAGAATTTATCAAAGGCAAATACCACTACAAGTAGTTCCTTTTCAGTTGTAGTATAATTCTCTTGGGCCCCCGTTAGAGTCTTACTTGCATAGTAAATAGGGTGGAAATGTTTATCTCTCCACTGACCAAGCACTGCCTCTACTGCAAAATCACTCGCATCACACATCAATTCGAATTGGAAGTCCCAATCTGGAGCTACCATGATGTGTGCTTGAATTAGTTTCTCCGTGAGTGCAATAAAGGATGTCATGCAATTATTATCGAACTCAAATGGAACATCCTTTTCCAACAACCTTGTCAGGGGTCTAGCTATTTTAGAAAAATCTTTGATGAATCTTCTATAGAACCCCGCGTGTCCCAAAACACTTCTTATGGCCTTTATAGAATTTGGAGGTGGTAATTTTTCTATGGTGGAAATCTTTCCCTTGTCCACCTCAATTCCTTATTTTGAGATTTTGTGACCCAAGAATATTCCCTCTTGAACCATGAAATGGCATTTCTCCCAACTTAGCACGAGGTTAGTTTCTTCACATCGAATAAGGACCCGTTCAAGGTTCTTGAGGCACACTTCGAATGAATCACCAAAGACGGAAAAATCATCCATAAACACTTCCATAAAATCTTCCACCATGTCCTCAAAAATAGTCATCATGCATCTCTGAAAGGTGGCTGGGGTGTTACATAGCCCGAAAGGCATGTGGCCATAAGCAAATGTGCCATACGGACAAGTGAGCGTGGTCTTCTCCTGGTCTTCTGGGGCGATGGGAATTTGGAAATAACCAGAGAACCCATCCAAAAAGCAATAGTAGGCATGTCCAACTAATCGCTCCAGCATCTGGTCAATGAATGGTAAGGAAAAATGATCTTTTTGGGTGGCATCGTTCAATTTTCTATAGTCGATGCATACCCTCCACCAGGTAGTTGTTCGAGTTGGGATTAACTCATTTTTGTCATTGGTGATCACAGTCATTCCCCTTTTCTTTGGAACCCCTTGCACTGGGCTTACCCACTCACTGTCTGATATCAGATAGATAATGCCCGCATCGAGAAGTTTGATGATTTTGGCCCTTACCACTTCCTTCATATTTGGATTGAGTCTTCTTTGTGGCAATGCTTTGGGTCTGTGTTCATCCATCATTAGAATTTTTTGAGTGCAAACAGATGGATTTATCACTTTTATGTCAGCTATCTTCCAAGCAATCACTCTCTTGTGCCTCTTTAGCACATCCACCAATCCTTTCTTTTGCTTAATTGTTAGGTTTGAAGAGATGATAACTAGAAGCTGTGTACTCTCTCCAAAAAAGGCATACTCAAGATGCTCAGGGAGTGTTTTCAACTCCAAATTTTGTGCTTCCACAGTTGTTGGCATCAAACCTCTATTTCATAGCCCATCTCCCTGTTCAGACCCTGTTTCTTCTACAGACCCCAAACTCTCATCTGAACTGTTGTTTGTACCATGGACACGCTACTAAAAACATTCAGCATCATTCTCTAGACCTTCTTGTTCTCCATTCATATGCTCCAAGTCAGACTCCTGTACCTTTGCTAACACATAGCCCATTTTGGCACGGTTCCCCAGGGTGGGATTTATGGTAGCAAACTGTTGGCCCTCAGTAGTCAAAACAAACTGTTCAATTGGCAAATTACTTCATCCAATCACTGATGGTGTTCCATTTTCCATAAAGGTTTCAAACTATGTGCCAGCTGCCACATTCACTAGATAAGCTAGAATCCCTTGGTAGCTGAAACATGTATAAATAGTTGCTTGAAGGGTGTGAAAAATGTTGTTGAGTTTGTCAATTAATCCAGCCTTCCAATCTATATATGGAGCCTTCTAACTCAATGTTTGGATTAGCCATGTTGCACTCTCGAGATGGACTACACAGAAAGGATTGGAAAATGAATTGAATTATTAAGGTCAGAAGAAAAGAAAAGAAAAGAAACCATAAAATGGTAGAAAGTTAAGATCAAAGAAAAAGAAAAATAACGATAAAAATGAGTAAATAGTAAAATGGCTAGAGTAATAATCTAAAAGTTTCCTAGAATTCCTTAAAGATCCCAGGCAACGGTGCTAAAAACTTGATTTCTTCCACGCATGTGTACGGGATCGCCAAGTAATACCTCGTGTGAAGACACGAGGATCGTATTCCACGGGGCTAAGGATCTCCTATTACTCCTTCTTGAGATATTATCTAGCCTAAGATCTCAAGTGATGGGGTTTACTCTATTAGATGCAATTAAAACTAAATACAAGATTACCAACAAATTAGAGAGAACAAGCAATGAGCAAGCAAGAAAATCAATGTAATACAAAGGCCTATGGATGTGGATCCACTTGAGGGGTTATCACAAAACATGGATGATGATCAAAAGATGCAAGGGTAAATTGGACCAAGAGATTTCTAGATTAGAACAATCCCAATTTCTCGGCGATTGAACCCTAATCCCATACGAACCTTGATAGGAATTTCTTCCAAATCCACATTCCTACGATTGCATTAAGTACAAGGAAATCTCAAATAGGAGTAAACCTACTCTTCTTCGGCTCAAACCTAACATGGAGGGCTACCAACACCCAATTTCTAGGCATGATGATACAAGTATCCCCTTCTAATCCATTCATGGTCTAATACATGCGAGCAGGTTACATCTACATGCATCACTCATCAAAGAGCTACGGATTTCTCCTTAGTGTAGCACATAGCATGAAAACAATGGATTAAATCTCAAAATAACCCAAGCATGGAATTAACAAGTAATCATCTAAAATACATGATAAAACCCCCTTAAGGTTCACTAACACCCGGTGGCCATGGGGGTCTAGTGTGTCATCATCCCACAACAAACAACACAATCAAGCAAAACACAAAGAAAAAGCATAAATGACACTTCCTAGATGAAATGGTGGAGGAGGAGGTAGAGAATGTGCCAAATGACGCTTCCCCCACCAAAGGAATGCCGAATGACACTTCCTCTAGCCGCAGATCTTCTTCCTTCAAATCGTGGTTGATCTCCCATTTGAATGATGTTGCCTTCTTGCCTTGAGAGCCCTTGACCTTGTCCTTTGATGATCTCCTTGTTTCCTTGCCCTTCTTCTTCTTCCCAAGGTCACTCAAAGCCTCCCAAGTAGCCTCCCAAAATCTATCTAGAAAAGTCCCTTTGTTCTGCCCTAAAAGTCTACTTTTATACCCCCCACGGCATACGGGTCTATAGGGGGTCGTATGGGGGCCATATAACACTCAAAAACCCCTCCATACTAGGAGGTACGGGGGTGGTATGAAATTCTAGGCAGACAGCTTCAAACCATCCCACTGCTTCAGTGCATACGGCCTCCGTACTGGATGGTATGATATTGCTGTTTTCTTCTCTTTTTGCCCAAATAGTATCATCTTGTTCTCCATGGCTTTCTTGTGCCTACAAAGCAAATTGTAGATGATTAAGCACAAAACGGGCATCAAAACTTGCAAAATACATGCAAAGTGTATACGATACATATATGAAAATACCTATATTTAGACACTTATCAAATACTCACATTTCTTATAGTGATATGTATCAATACTATACTGAATTAGTTACTTATTCACTTTTGCATGATGGGTTTAGTATACTTTAAGAAATCTCTCAATTTAAATAGTATTGCATGCTTTTTCAACCTTTGTTTTGAACTTAACAAACCTTAGGGAGATACTATTCCCATGCATCTCTTTTTCCTTGGATTTCTCAACTACTTGAATTCTTTATTTTCACTCTTTATTATTGTTCACACACATCACTATTTTCATTTAGGCTAATTTTTGGATAGGAATTAGTACTTGGAAACTCAATCTTGTCTGTGGATCGATACCCTACCTTTATGCACACTATTACTACTTGATCAGTGTGTTCACTTTTGTCCCTGTCACATTTTATTAGTCCTTAAAAAACTTAATCGTCTAATCGACTAGATAATAGTAGAAAAGCATTAGTTCTCATAAGATCTACATCCTATAAATTTATGAACACTTTATTACTTGAATAACCCGTGCACTTGCAGATCACATATATGCATTAACAAGGATTGCCAAGTACATAATATATATCATGGGCTATTGTAGATTTTGAACTACATTGGCTAAACTCTGCTATAAGAAGGGCATATAATATTGATGAGTCTACAATGTTAACGTATTTTACATCATTTTGTACACTCATTTGGCTTGTGTTAGAATCATATTATGGAATTCGACGCTAAATCTAGTGTGTTTCACATTCTTAGGCTTCAAGTAACAATTACAGATAAGAAAGAACCAAAACAAGTATTCTAGACCTTAAATGAAGAAGTTAAAGCTCTCTCGGCATCATTTGACTAAAGACAAGAAAAACTGGGTGACTTATGGGTAGCGTTACGACCTATCTTACTGTAGTGAGTACTTTCCAGAGAACCATGTGGCATGCTTATCACATAAGGAGGAGCCAGAGCCAAACCAGAGGACCTTACAAGCAAGGCTTACACCCGTAAGGATGCCGATAAAGACCATCCAGAGGAGTTTATGACCACAGCTTATGCCTGTAAAGGCAGTCGCAAGAAGCAGCACAATGAAGTTTGCGGTTCAGTATTTACAGCCATAAGCTGGACAGTAACACAAACAGAAGACCTTACAAACATAACTTACAACCTTAAGTGTTCTTGTAAGACTTGAGACCATCTTCTCTAGCTCCATTACGGCTACATCCTTACGCCAGTAAGTAGCCCATAAGAAGACGGTAATAAATAGATAAGATGAGGATTTTTAGGTCATTCTTTGGATTTCGTTGGGGCTATTCATGGAGGTGAAGTTAAGGAAGAATGGAGATAAATCTCCAAGGCTCAAGGGATGATTCTAAAGGAGATTTGAATCTACATTCAAAGGGAGAGGAGATCATAGCCTATCAATTTCACCTTGACAGTGTGCGTGGAAGCTTTATTGAGGTGTCTCAAGCAAACGTCCTATGGCACAATTAAGAAAGAGGTTTCCATACTCTCTATGTTTCCTCCTGTGTCTTGCATCTGGGATGCTTGCCCTATGTTAATGGAGTGCTAATTTGTTAGACGTTTGGGCATAGTTGAACTCTAGGGTTTATGTTTTGACATTGGTTGTTGGATCTTCATGATTTAATTGTTTTCCTTATTGAAATCCATTCTATATAAATCTAATCACATGTTTGAATTCTTGATTGTTAATGAGACGAAAGCCCTAACCATCATACTTGGTGTGCTTTGTGACGAGAAGAAATTCTCACCTAGCATAGACATGCCGTGATTAGAGGAAATTATGAGTAAGCCTGGGTATAGGGTATTTTGGAGACTCCGACTCCCTCAATTCTCCGGAGTGAGTTAATTATTATCTCTGTGTAATCATGTGGAGTAAATTTTAGGAGAAATGACTACTCTACTTTGTGTTTAGATTAGGGATAATCTCTCTTCACAAGGGAGATTATCTACTAAATAGATCATCATTATCTCATAATGAGGTTTCATAGAGTGTTAATGCCATTGTGATAATGTTTGTATCAACTCTGCACTGATTCAGTTATGCTTCACCCTCGAATGGGAGGTTTGGTATAATTTTGAAAACCTCTCGGTTCAAATAGGCTTGCATACCTAAATAACCTTTATCCTATACTTCATAACCGTAGAAAGATACAATGCCATACATCATTTCTTCCCTTAATTTTTCTCCGACTTTATTTCTGTATTTATTATCTTTATTCTCTTTTGTTCACACACACATCATTTGATCGATTAGGCTAATTTTCAGAATCAAGATTATTACTAGTATTCTCTTTCTTCCCTGTGGATCGATACTCTGCTTTACACACACTATTATTACATGATCGGCACATACACTTGCGTACTTATCAAATATCTTTAGATAAATAACAAGTTATTATAGATGTTTTTCTTTGCTTGTCTATTTCTCCCTTGTTAAGCTAGCTTGGAGTTAATGGGAGGACTCGAGTCAACATTTGAATAAATCTATGCCACTAGCTAGTTATCTGGGTTGGTTTTGCTATACTTATTACTTGAGCCTTGCCTCTAGAACTGGAGGTCTATATGGCTAAGAATTCTCTAGATCTTCCCAGGACATTCTTCTCAGTTATAAGACTTGCAATCGAGATGCTTGCTACTTAATATCATGAAGAACTTGGGTTAACACCTTGATCTTCTTTTTAAGAGCTCAATATTTCTGATTGGGCTTTACCCTTTTTGGAAGTGATGATAAGTTTCAAAGAGAATGATTTTCTTCATGCTTTAGGAAACTATCAAGCTTTAATATGTTCTTCTAATGTGAGGAAAGGTAGAGGTTACACTTGCTCCTTACCATGATAGATATTCATAGAATTTTGTAAGCATCCCCATGGATGGCCCCAACCTTTTGATGTGAAAATCTATCTCTCCTTAGTATCAAGATAAATCCTTGTCATTGAATCCAAATGAAATATGTTGATAATTATTAAAGTGTCTGAAGATTGAAGTTAGACAAGTTAGTAGTCCCTTTCTTGGTAGAAACCCTGATGATCATCCAAACTGAATGAATTTTCTATCAAAAAAGAAGAAAGAAAGTAACATGTCTCCCAAGAATGCTAGGTGCAAGGGCAATTTCTGGATGCCTAAGTTAAACAGCTGCTTAAGATGGAATCAGGAATGTGATTTTTCATCTTTTTATTACTAGGATAGATGTAAGTTTGTTAATAGGTTCTTGGTTTGTTCATACTAGAGTTGATTGATTTCAAAATTTGTTTCCCCTCAAAAGATATTTATCTTCTTATTTGAGTTTATATCCTTTTATTGTTGATAATTGTCTAACTTTCTTACATCATTAGCAGGCAGACAACATGTTTGAATATTTTTCATCACATCAATGCCTTGCTTTATTTATTTTGTCATTTTCTTTCCCATTCATTTCTGTTGCTAAGTTGTAAAATTTTTAATTTCTTATCTATGTAGAAGTGTTTAAATTATATGAACTAAAAGACAAGGAGAAAGCATGTAGAGCCTACACTTAAATTGCATATGCCCTACATGTAATTGAGATGAACTTGGCCAAATGTGCCAATAATTGTTGTGGTGAGCTCTAGTGACCTGTGAAGATACTAGAGAAGAAAGAGGCACAGCAGTAAGAAGAAAGTAAGAGAGGACTCATAATACTAGTTATACATAATATAAAGAGCAAAGATATCACTCTACCAAATGGCTGAGGTATAGTACTAAAAGTATGTTACCTCATACAAACCAAAACCAAAGCATAGTAATCTTAACCTCTTGGAGTATACAACCTGTTAGTGATTTGACCACTCAAATATTGACCCAACTATTAGAACTTCAAAAGAGACACAAAATTCTCAAGTCAACAATTCCAAACTTGGCCTTTATACTCCAAAGTTCTAAAAACTTTTTAAACATGACTTCTTATTCATAACTCCTAGATTTTCTTTGAAGAATTCAAACTTGTAAGCCGAAAGTGACTTCATCAACACATCTACCACTTGCTCATCTATACCACAAAAGTCCATCTGCTACAAGCTCCCTACTATGGTGATAGTGAAGATCTATGTGCTTTGTTCAGTCATGCATAGCGGGATTTTTTGTGATGGAGATAGTTGATTGGTTGTCACAGTAGTTGATAGTTGGTCTTAGCTGATCAACACCCAATTTGGACAAAAGTCACCAAAGCCAAATATCTTGGTATGGAACTACACTCGCCACCATGTACTCGTCATCTGTGCTTGAAAGTCTAGTAGAATCCTAATTCTTTGAATTCCATGCGATCAACCCAGAACTGAGACTATATACCTAGTCAGTAGTCCTCCTCCAGGTATCTATACATGCACCCAAATCGCTATTGACAAAACCAACTAGACCAAACTATGGAAATGATTATACTTAATTCCCAGCTAAATAGTCCCGAAATATAGTTCAGTATATGCTTCATTACTCCCATTTGAGTCTTTGTTGGTGCATTCATGTAACAAGATACCAAGCTAACCACAAATGCTAGGTTTGGTCTGGTGTGTGCTAAATATATGAGACTGCCAATCATGCTTTGAAAGATTCTTTCATCTATTCTCCCGGATCCATCATCCAATTGAGGCTTCTTGTTGATATTTAATGGAGTTGCTACATTCATAGAATTCAACATTCCTCCTTTGTGCAACAATTCCTCAACATATCATTTTTGGCTCACATGGATAAAACCTTCTTGTTGTTGAATATCCAATCCCAAAAAATATTGTAAAGGAGCTAGATTCGTCGTCTCGAACTTATCCATCATGTTATGTCTGAATTCCTCCAACATTCTTGTAGACGACCCCATGTATATGATATCATCCACATAAAGACACAACAGTAACATATCTGAAGTTTCATCTCCTTAGTGATAAACTGTAGGTTCACAACTACTTCTCTAAAATCACAGTGACCCAAAATAATGTCATTCTTATAGTACCACACCCTCTGTGCTTGTCTAAGCCCATAGAGTATTTTGTTCAATTATAGACCTATTCTCCTTCCCCGCACAACAAAACCTTCGGCTATTAAATCTATACCTCTTTTCTCAAATCTCCATTAAGGAAAGCCAATTTCACATCAAGCTGCATCACCAGCCATTTCTTTTGTGTTGTGATAGTGAGGAACACTCTTAAAATCTCCGTCCTTGAGACTAGTGAAAATGCCTCCTTGTAGTGAATTCCTTGTCATTGCGAATACCCCTTAGCTACCATTCAGGCCTTTCATTTGTATAGTGAGCCACTAGCATGCACTTAGACTTATACACCCATTTAACTCCCATAATGTTTTTCCCTTCTGGCCTGGCGATAAGATCCCAGGTCTGGTTTATGTGAATAGATTGGAGCTCTTCCTGCATAGCGACTAATGGGTGCGTTATGGGTGTGCATATTTATGCAAATATATAACCATGCAAGTATGCACTTAATACTACAATTGATCAATTATACCACAAGTGTACGGATCGTCAAGTAATATCTCGTGGATGAACATAGTGGTCGTATTTCCCCAGGAACGGCAAGAGGCTCCTATTACTTCTTTTTCACTTAATTAATAGCCTAATCGTTTATGCTATTTCTTTAATTTAATTGTACAACACTATTAAACAATACAATTGGAGACGTCGTTAAGCACACTTAGTAGGAGTTGGGAGTATATACTATAGGTATCTTGATTATTAACTCTGATAGGCGTTAAGTGTTAGTCGTGTTCTAGGATCGAATCGGGGGATTTCAAAGGCCTACTAGTCCCAATAAACCATGACGACTAGGTCTAAATAACTAGAAACTTAAGATGGAATCTCTTCCACCCTAGCCTCCTATGTTTGACTTAAGTGTGGGAATCCCATGAGAAAAGACCAATAAAACCCTAAGCCTAAGGACTAATCAATCCCTAATCCGGAAGCCTAGCTATGCCTAACCTCTTAGAACATGCATATATCTGTCATGGCATGGGTGTCATCAATATGAGGGTATATCCTCCTCATCCACATCAACAATAATAAGCAATTAAGAAGATGCAATGATTATGATAACTAGAACAATTTATATTAGTCAATCAAGATTCATAAATAATAACCGAGGGACCTAGACATACAATTTCCCTTGAATTAGGTTTTATGGATCATAAAAAGCAAAGCATCAATGCACAAGAGAGCCACAAGACCAAATAAAGAATAAATAACCATTTAATGTATTCCTAGACTAAATCACTCTAATAGTTCTCTGAAGGTTGGGGAATAGAGGATCCCATGATTGTCTGGATGACGTGTGTCACTCACGTCCCTTTGATGATGATCTTTGAAGATGCCTATCATGCGTAATCTTCTCTATTGATGCTCATTGACGTACTCTTGAGAAATCCATTAGAATCCATTGGAATATGGAAGACACACCATCTCCTGCCACTCAGATCTCAAGAAATCTGGCCGTCCTAGCTTCCTCGGTGAAAGATTCTTCCCGAATTTAGAGAAAACTAGGGTATTTATAGTAATTGCCTCCTCCACTCCCTTACCAAGGGAGATGTGATACCCGTTGTGGGTAAGTTGTTGCTTGGGCTCCAAGTCATGTCCTGGCATACTCTTTGGCATTATGTGCCTTGACAACGGCCATGATGGTCTTCACAATGGTCGTTGTGGCTTCTATGTTGCTATCGGTGAGTTCATGCTGCCATAGCTTGATCATGGATGTGGTAAGTATAGACAACGGGCGTGATGAGTTGCCATAAAGGCCGTTGTGAGTCGTGGTGTAGCCTTAATTTAGCTACTTACTTCATTTTGCTTCAAAACATCCTCAAATTCATTTCTTTATTACTAAAACATAAATAAGGGTCATTGTGAACAAAAAAATGCAATTTCATACTCATAAGGTGCTAAACAAGTAAAATTTCATGCTAAATGCATGTAAATGATATAAAAAATATGGTTAGTTTAGCGCTTATTAGCGACCTTCGGGCTTCATATTGAGTAGCTTCTTCAAATGTCAGTGGATTTGCAGCCGTTAGTGCAAATGAGCACGAGTTGTAGATGGTTTCCGATGCTCGATATCTTGCTACAGTTGGGTTAGAATCTGTAGTGTTTCCATTGGACTCGATTGTTGTGCCAATCGGCATCACTTGTGTTTCTTCATTCAATGTGCTTATCACTATTGGAGCTTCGACAAAAACTATTATAGCTTTGCTCACTAGTGTTGAATTTCCAATGCTCTCTTCCCAGTTCCGAGGTTGATTATCAAGAAACTCAACATCTTTGCAGATGATAACTCTTCAAGATGTAGGGTTTAACAATCGGTACAATTTTGTTTCATCACTATATCTGATGAACACCATTCTCTTAGATTTATCATTGAGTTTCCTCCTTTGCTGCAAGTTTGTAAGAAGGAAGGCAATACAACAAAATACCCTCAGATGGGTTACAGTAGGTATTGTACTTGTTAAAGCTTTATATGGTGTTCATCCTTCAATGGCTTAAGTTAGGGAGCGATTGAGCAAGTACAGTGGTGTTGATGTTGCCTCAACCTAGAGAGAATTTAGGACATTCATTTCCTTCATCATACATAGACCCATCTCCAGCACTGTCCTGTTTTTCTATTCCGTGGCACCATTTTGCTCCGATGAGAATGAAACAATGAGCTATCATGCGATGCCATGGTGTTTACAAAATGTTTTAAACTCCAGTGATAGGAACTCTCCCCCACGGTCTGTTTTAAGAGCTTTGATAGGTCTGTCATATTGTTTTTCAACCATGAGCTTGAACTTTTGAAACTATTAAAATGTTTGAGCTTTACTCTAAAGAAATAAAGCCTAGTTATATCTTGTAAATTCATCAGTCAAAAGGAACAAATATTAACACCCTCCACACGTCATTGTTTGCATAAGGCCACACAGGTCTCCATGCAAAAACTCCAATGGTGAGTTTGCGCACTTAGCACCAAAGGTTGGAAAGGAATGTCTTATCTATTTGCCCTTGATGCAACTTTCACACAACCATGAGCTTGAACTTTTGAAACTGTTGAAATGTTTGAGCTTTACTCTAAAGAAAGAAAGCCTAGTTATATCTTGTAAAGTCATCAGTCAAAAGGAACAAATATTAACACCCTCCACACGTCATTGTTTGCATAAGGCCACACAGGTCTCCATGCAAAAACTCTAATGGTGAGTTTGCGCATTTAGCACCAAAGGTTGGAAAGGAATGTCATATCTATTTGCCCTTGATGCAACTTTCACACAACCCTGTAGAATTTATGCTAGGCAAGCCATGCACATACTCACTCTATGAGAGCAATTGCATGCTTTTATAGTTCAGATGCCTATATCTTCTGTGCCACAAAATAGAGAGTTCATGCAGAGTGAGAGCAACATTGGCGATGCTTACATCATTACTTGTTAAGGGAAACAGCCTGTGCTTGGTCATCCCGATTTTGGCAATTGTGAGCCCAGTATTTTGGTCTTCTATGGTGCATGCTTCATCGTTAAAAACAACTTTGTACCCAGTTTAAAGTAGTTTGAGAATGCTAAGTAAGTTTCACACCAGTTTTGGGACATATTGAACTTGGTTTAGTAGCTTAATCTGTCTGATGCTGGATGGTAAAATGAATGTTCCAACATTAGCAACTTCAAGCTCCTTATTATCCCTTAGTCGAACAATTTGTTGAATTGAGAAATCAAAGTCTTGAAACAGCTCTCGGGTGCCTATTATATGATTGGAGCACCCGCTATCCAACATCTATACTGAGTCCTCTTCTATGCCGGTCTCATTACCAGCCATGAACAACATACCTTCTTCGACTTCTTCAACTATATTAGCTGCTTCTTTATACAAGCACAAGGCTTTTACATGCCCATATTTCTTGCAATGATGGCACTAAACATATCCTCTACCAACTTGAGAGCCTCTGGCCTCGTCGTACCGACCTCATCCACAACCTCTAAACCTTCTTGGGAACGCACCTCCACGACGACCATTCCTTTTTGCCATGAGAACTAGGCCTAAGCATGGTCACCAATAGTTGCTCTGGCCTCAAAGGCTTTTTCTTCAGTAGTATTATCTTCATATATATTAAGACGAGCTTCATAAGCACGTAGAGATCGTCCTAGTTATTCCAGAGTGAATGTGGTGAGGTCTTGTGCTTCAATGATCGAGGAGATGACATGATGAAACCTAAGAATCAGGCTTCGCAATACCCTTCCAACAACCGTCTGATCTGTTATTGTATCTCCAAATGTGTGGATCTGATAAACTAGGGACAAGATCCAGTTTATATAGTCTTGAGTAGTCTCTGTGTTCTTCATCTCGGTGATTTCAAACTCCTGTCACAGTGTATGGAACTTGACTGCAACTATTTTGGAGCTACCTTGGTGCTTCATCTTCAACAAGTCTCATGTCCTTTGTCGTTTAAGCTTCAAACAACTTTGTGATGGTCTTCTCATGCATCGAGGGCCTGCTGAATGAAATTCAAGGCCCTTGCATCTTTCTCCAAGAGCGCGCTCATCTGAGTTTCATCCATAGATGTGTTGATACCACTCTCCACCAAGTCCTAGAGTGTCTAGGACCTAAGAAGAGTCTTCATGTGTAGGCTCCAAACACCATGCAGATAAACCTTAAACAATGGAACACTTGCTTGACTTGTCCTGGCCAAAGAACTGCTCCCTTCCATAGCTCTAATAACATTGTTGTGTTGAGTTCCAGTGACCTATGAAGAGACTAGAGAAGAAAAAGGCACAACGACAAGAAGAAAGCAAGAGAGGAGAAGGGATATAGTCTTAATTTTAGATAACCTTCTTAGATCTCATAATGCTAGTGATACCTAGTATAAAGAGCAAAGAAAACACTCTTACCGATAGCTAAGGTACATTACTAAAAGTATGTTACCTCGTACAAACCAAAAACAAAGCATAATAACCTTAACCTCTTGGAGTATACCACCCATCAGTCACTTGACTACTCAAGCATTAACCAAATGGTCAGAACTTCAAAGGGTACACAAAATCTCAAGTCAACAATTTAAAATTTCGCCTTTATACTCTAGAGTTTTTTGAACACCTTTTCAACAATAATAATAGCTTTCATCGAAAGACAACTTTGCCAACCCACATAAACCACTTATTCATTCTTGCAGAAATTTCATTAAATTAAAATGAAAAGAAAAACAATGTTCCCTTCTTTGCCAAAACCAATAATTTTCTCCATGAAACTAACTATTCATGCTAATGGTTTTCCTTGTGCTAGTGACCAGCCTAAACAATTGAGAATCAGGATCACACTTAGGGCTCCTATCCAGGCATAAACATCGATTTGTGACAAGAGTTCGACCATCAGATCCAACATCCAAGCACAAAGTATTGTTACCAGAAGTCACCAGCTGGGAAGAAAGCTGCATCATTGAAGAAATCATGCTCCATTTTGAAGTAGGTCCTCCACAATGATCCCAAGTTTTGCTGCTTGTCCATCCCCATAAGCTTCAATGCACAAAGTTAATGATCCTTTCTGCCAACTCTTTTTCATTGTAAACCCATGCTTCAATTTCATTGCAAGGTCCCAACATCACTTGATTTCCATCATTGGCTCTTAACATACTTTCCTATCAATGGGTGGTATTTCATTTTGTACCGTGTAGCCTCCTCAATTCTAGGTCCTGCACAAAATCATAAAATAAATCACTATTTTATAATTAAGAAAATAGTGTGTATGTATGTATGTATACCTCTCAATGGAGATTGATGTGATGAAAGTACTATCAAGAAGGTTTGATTCCTAACACTTACCTAATCATAGGATAAAACTGAGTAAGTCTTATCAGTGCTAACTTGGCCTTGCCTTGTGTAGTAGCTTCCTTCCAATGTCCATAGAGCCCAGTCCATATCAAGTTTGGCGAGGACTGATAAAACACAAGGCAAATATCATTTATCCTCAATGTTCACTCCCCACTGATCAATACCAAACTCACTCATAAATAAGGGAAAGCATTGGCCTAGTAGGAAACTGGCTTTTCGCATTACATTTCCTGCTATACATCTACATACTTGTTTTGGGTTGCCAGATTTCCATTCTCCACGATTACTGAAGCTATACCAATAAACCTATAATGCATGCTTTCCTTTAAAGCTTAGATTCACTGTCTGGTTAATTAGAAATGTCATGTTAGTGTCAAAGTTTGATCCAGACATTATAACAATAACATTCTTGTTTGCTTCATGCACTGCCTCTCCGCCTCTCTGCATGTATCTTCAAACGGCCCAATCAATGGAGTTTTGACTTTATTGACATGAGAGTAATTAGAACATAGAAGACATACATGAACCAGTCGATAGGGTTTTCTCTAGGACCACTGAGCTCATTCCTTAAGCTCATGGCAATGACATTAGTGACACCGTTGAACATTGTTGCCATCTTTGTCAACAATTTAATCCATTCATCATGGTTGAAATACAAATCTCCAAAGAAGCCATTACCATCTTCTCTTCCACAACACCATTCTGGCTTGCTTATATGGTTGTCTAATATTACCATTACATTGTTCCTTGGTAAACTATCAACCACAGCCTGTAAAAGAGAAACAACATCATGGCTTTTAGAGAATGAAAATAATATTGAAATGTTAGTAAATATTTAACCTTGAATGCATATGTTGGGATGTGATTGAACGCATGGCACACCAGCTAAAGTGGCAGCAAGGGGTAATGCGCAGTGTCGAGGTTGGCATGGAGGCATGGGGTCTCACAAGGTGCTATTCACGTACACGAGTGGTGCTGCGAGCTGTGTAAGCTCAGTCAGTCAACTAAGCAATTTTGTATTGGGCTGCATTAATTGCATTCGCTGTAATGTAGAAAGATTACCATGTGTTACGTGGTAATTTGAAAATATTACTACGTTTGACATTGCACCGGTGGTAATGTGGATGGTAATATCACATTACCAACTTATAAATATTACCAAGAAAGTGGTAATCATATTACCACCAAATTTGGTGTCTATCTTGGATTACCATGGTATCTTATAACTTTTTATATTTTAACAAATTGATTACCATGACAACCAAACACAGAAATGAACTATTCCTGGTAGTAAGAGTTCCCAACCAAACATGGTTATATTAAATTACCGTAATATTCCCAACCATATAACATGCCCACTCATATGACTATAGTAATCTCGTTACGTGGTAATATGTTATTACCACGAACCAAACGGCCCCTAAGGGTTAGTGCCCAAAAAATGGGCATGGTTCCTAAGTTTAAGTATGGCCAATAGAAGCATGGGAGGATGTATGGGCCAATAGGAGATGTGTTTTGTGCTGTTTACTTTATCTAGTTTAGTTTATATATATTTTGTAAAAGAACAGTTGCTCATTGGTGGAATGAATAACTAAGTCTTTTATTCAACCCGTGTGTCTCTACCAATCGGATGCTCTCTTGGTTTCTCTATTAGCTTTCTCTCCCCTGACATTTTATCAAACACTTCCATCTAATCCTGAACACCAGAGTTTTACACCAACAACATCAATGAGTAGGAGGCAAATTATCTATGGGATATGAACACTAAAGGCTGCCAATGATTCATTAAGACCATTGTGAGGAAGAGACTCCTGATAGTGATGTTGTTACTTGTCTCATTTGTGAGCATGTAAATGGCATAGGTGAGCCAAACACAGTTGAATCCTAAAGAGCTAATCTTCTTAGTGATTGCATCAACAGATTGTTTGTTGAGTCCTTCTATCACCATAGTATCAACATGGCCTTGCCAGTTGATGCAAGCCAGCTTCACCCTTCAACCAGCCTCATTGATGATCCATCGGCCATCAGTAGAAAGTGGCAAGGCGCTCAATTGGTGATTACAGATATGAAAGGTAGGGGAGAGGAAGATGAGAGGGAGGAGGAGAATATTGAAGAATTTCATTTTTCTAGTCTTTGAGATAAAGACCAGAAAAACCAGGACAAGGAGTTGTATGAAGTGATATTTGCATATTTATGACATACTTATAACATATTTATATAAAAATCTAAATATAGATTTGTCGTCTGGAAAAGGGATAGAATTTCTTTACTGAAACTGAATATTTTTTCCATTCTAAACTTGAAATCAAAACTGATTGATGCTGAGTTCTTGTCTTAGCAAACATACTTCTTCAAAACAACTTAAATTAATTCCACTAAAAGAACTACTTTCATGCGTTTGGTTGATCATGTAATTTTGAACATCTATTGTATGATTTAAGAATAATTTTAAAATCGAAGCCTCCAAATGTGCCCCAGCTAACGCTGCCAAGGTTTTCATATATTTAGGCTTTAATTAACATTGTTCATAAAAAGAAACCAATTTCCTACAAATGATTTATTGCATGGAGAACAACTTAATTTGCACCAAAATATTAAGTTATGATACTCAAAGAGTGAATATTGGAGATAGGTTGGTGGTTGTTTGACTTCAGTAGATATTCAATAGAATGTTCACACCTAAAAATTATCAATCAAAGTTTGAGCAATTTAAAAATGTATGCTTCAAAAAGGAGTTCTTTATGATCTCAATTTACTTGAGTCTGCAGTTCTATGTATCATAATTTTAACTTCAAAGTAAACTTTTGTGGTTGCTTTCCATCTTACAACAAGCATGGACAGACGTACGTCAGAACCCCAGAGTGTTCGTAAATATACCTTAAAAAATTTGCACATTACGTTAATAAACCACAAACACACATACAAAAGTGAATATTTATGCATACACCCAATACAAGTATAAAAGTGTATATTTGTAACTAGGGTAATATTCTTGATTGAGCACTAATCTATGGTCATATTTCAATTTGAGCACTAACATTCAAAACATATCAAAGTGAGCACTAACATTTAATTTGGTTACAACGGTGAGGCTATTGGGGTTTTCCGGAAAGAATGCAGTGATGTGGGCATCGGAGAGCAAGTGCACGGAGTTCTCGAAGTAATAAATCCCAGGTGAGTGGGGTATCGTATCCACAGGGAAAAGGGAATAAAAATACTTAATTTGCTTCTTAACTATATGAAAGATGAATAGTGATATGTGTGACAAGATTCAATTCTCAAAAGTAAAACAACCCGAAAGAGAGCAAAAGTAAAGAAGAAGGCAAGGCAATCGATAAAGATGCGGTACCCTGGTATTGATCCGCCTAGGAAAATTGTTTCAAGTGCAAGAACTCTCTATTATGCTTCCTAACTAATGCAATGGTGAGTCAGAGACATCCTTTAATGCATTGCCCCGAATCTAGGGTTAACCAAACCTAATCCTCTACATGTCCCGGAGGAGAGGTTGAACAACCTCTCAACCTCGCACTAGTAAGAAGGATTGCATTAAGCTCTGGGGATTCCAAGTGATAAATCTCTTCCTAATTGTAGACCTAACCCTTGGTCCAGAAGAAAGGTCCCTAACTACAATTAAGACCTAGATGCTAAAATCACCTCAACTCTTCACTCCGTTGCACTCGCAACTAAGCCCCAGCAGAGAGTCATCACTTAGCTCATTCACTCTATTATGGCCGCAAAGAACTCAAGGAATATAGGTAGAATCTATCACACTGGAGGGGAAAGGGGATGCTCCTCTATCTTTCTACTCACCCTCTCAACCCTCTCCAATCAAGCTTTGTCTAATTCTCGTGGTGTGTCACTCACTCACAAGGGTTACCACATGAACTCTCAACCCTAGTGTCACTCTAAGGGAGTATTCAAACAATCAAGCATTCAAGATTGGAACTCACAATAACATCAATTAATTGAAAGCATGATAAAAAGATTCAATGAAACTAATACATCCTAGGGTTCACAAATACCCAAGTACCCACTAGGGGTTTAGCTCTCCATGGAGCACAATACAAACGATAATGAAATCAAATGTAAAAGAAAACAATCCATAGGAAAACCCCCTCAATAGTCGTGGCGATAGTCTTGTGGAGAGTCCTCTACTCGTCGCAAGATCCTCTTGTCTGGTATAAGATACGCCTTACCGAATCAATCCGATGGAGCCTCCCTTACCAACCTTCTTCCAAAGAGATGACAATGTTGGAGCAGTGAAACCTCTCCAAATCCCTATCTAATACGTCTCAAAACCTTAGCCGCAGCCCTCTCTCAAGTTGGGGAAAAGATGGAGAAAAAAATGTTGAAATCGGGGCTGAAATCGGCCTTAAATAGGGTTGGAATTGGGATTCCACATGCCCCTGTGGATATTCCACACAGGCCTGTGGAATTAACGTACAGGCGTGTGGAATTTCCACACGCCCGTGTGGCTCCTCTGTTTTGCTCCTTCTTCGGCCGGCTGTGAACAGTATCTACTACAGTGATTTGCTACAGTGCCGGCCTGAAATACTCCCGAATCCATGCTTTCATCGAGGTAACGTAAACAAGCACACGTTCACGTCGTAGATCATCTTGGTTCTTCAATAAACGGTCACATTATATGCACAAGCTAGAATACTAGGATGTAACTGTCTTCCTGCCCCTCCGAATCATTGCCTTAGCTCGAATACAAGGAGGTTGGCACACATTCTAGCATCTAAACCTAACTCATGTCTCCGCGTTTGAGCCTTCTCAAGATCTCCTCCAAATAATGCGTAAAACAATCTTCAATGGCTTCTTTCACAAATAATCGGCCTCACAACCCAACCTGCATAAAAGTACATAAATACACACGTATTAGCGCTAAAACTTGACAAAAGTAATGCTCATCATAAGGAAAGAACGCTTCGCAATCTTATCACACAAGCACTTATCAGACTCCACACCATCTCCACTATTTCTCCACATGGCAACTTCTCCTCTATATCAATTGCCACATCAGTATCTTCACTTTATAATCATCATCTTCTTTCCTTTTTCTCCTCCACAACCATTAACCTAAGAAATTCTAGGAAGTCGGTAACATTCAAAGATGACTCATTCGGAGTCCGACCAGCCGGAGGTCGCCTATAGTGGGCAGATGGTGGGGCCTCCACACCGAAAGGTGCTAGAGTTTCCACATGTTTGTGCGAAGCTTGACATTGCTACACAACTGATTCTTGGGGAAATAGGGTAGCTCATATGTGCCTATCTTTCATGTATTGCAGAATTTAAGAAAAGCACTAGCATGTCCTTCCAAGTGTTTATGTAATGCTTTTGTTTATCTCTTAAATTTCTTTTCTTGATTCCAATCGAATAATCAAGTTATCTGAATTTTAACTATATTTGTATCTTACACACCATTCTGTTGGAATACATGCAAAAATACATAAATGATACATGTGAAAATTACCAAAAAGGGACAAAAGAAAGTGGAGTGTAAGGAATAAATTCACTTGTTATAGATATATCAGTTGAATTATACATAAATAAATACACAAATATGTGGGAAGTAACTAACTATGATGCGGAAATATAGTATACAATGCACACCAACGTTGCAAAAAAATATACAATATGTTTGTTCCAGTGCACACCACATTTCAAAAAAATACTTTGATGTAGAAATACTAGTATATAGTATACAGTGCACACCACATTTCAAAAAGAGTTCCATAAAGGAACACAATTCATCAAGAAAGAATAAAAGAGAAATAAATAAAAAAAAAACTCACAATTCATCAAGAAAAATACAGTTGCATTCATTTTGTTTGTTACTTGGTTTCACATTTTAAGAGATGTACATATTTTTTCAAAACCCACAACATCTTTAGTTTCTTTATGTGCACCACATAAAAAGAGAAGAGCTAATCAAAAGTTCTCCACACGTATAGATGTACCAGAGCCTCCAATTAATTTCCATATGTTTTTTTTCTTCTCCAAAACTCCTTTCTCCTTTGCCTCCAATGATTTATCCTTCATTTGTGGCCTCAACACAGGGCTTCTGGTTGTTGTTGTTGTGCCATGCAGTTGTTGTTATTGTTGTTGTTGTTCTTTTCCCACTCCAACTGACAGGTGATTTTTCCTTCCTCTTGCCACATTTTGTCCTCTGTTTTTATTTTTTTGCATTGAGCTATGCACTCTTGTTGAGAGATGTCTGTAACATGCAATGATGGAGACATTATCTACAAATTGGAATTGATTGATTCCTATGAAAGTTGGTGCTAAATACATTAATAACAGAATAATGAATATTATTAAATATAATTGATCTCACCTGTGATAAATTGGGCAAATCTTGTTGAGATGTGTGACGCAGACCCTGTTGAGATGTGTTAAGCTCCTGCATAATATTTACTAGATAACTCATATTTTGCATATGAATAAATGTATTGATGCTGGCTAACAAATTTATTCGTACATGTGGTTGAGGTTGTTCAGGTGCCTCATGTCCTTCATTACCCTGGCATCCACCCAGTAGATCAACCTTGCATTATGGGACAAAGATCTAATTTAGCATGCATGATGGAAAAACACAGGTGATATCAATGATTATTAGATGTTCATCTCCCAGTAATCCTCCTCTAAGACTTGAGGGTCAATTGTGTCAAGTGGGTCATTTTTAGTAACATGTGGAAATGAGAATCATTGAGTCAAGATTGTTCCAACATTATTTTCTTTCAAACCTGTAGATTAAGACACTCACCTCATTCTTGTTGGATGCTCCACAAGGCTGAGTTGTACATGCTGCCCTTTTACTCCTCTTAGTACCATGATGTAATATCATACTTGAGTATTAAAACTTACAAAATAAAAGTCAGAGGTGCTAAGATTAAATAATAATGCATACATGAGAGGCATGAAACCTCTTGTTGTGGCATGTAGCACCACATATGCTACAAGTAATCTTGAGTCCCTTTATAGTGACTTTTCCTTTGTTTAATCCAACATCTTCACCTGTCTTTCTTCTCTTAAGCACTGGTCTCTTCCCCCTAAGTTTGTGGATGGGTTCAGGTGGATTCATATGGTATTGGTTATTCCTTGGCTAGTGTTCCCTACCTTTTGTGGGGTACAATATGTGGTTGTATGCCTCTACAAAAATGGTGACCCTATAGCACTCATCCACATCATTCTCAAGTCTATCCTCGTTATAAAAATTTCTGAAATTGCATAACAACATGGCAACCCAATAACCTTCCATTTTCTGCATGTGGAAGTTTTCTAAATGTTGTCAACTATAAATTGGCCATCGGGACCTGTGACCTGGTATTGACTACTCCCTTATTATGTTGTTCTTTATAACCAACTCTATATCTTTGCTTTCTCCTACTTTTTTATGATTTTTGGACAGTACGGTGTTTCGTATTTTGAAATTGCATCCCTTTTTTCTGAATCTTGTTCATCAATCTTGTCCTAATGGCTTCATTCAAAGTGATCATCCCTTTGGTTCTAGCTTCTAGGATCACTGCTATTGAAACATTCACATAAATTGTTTAAGAGCATGTCTCACTCAAACTAAGGTTTGAAGTGTAACCTTATCCAATGGTGAAGGTCTATCTTTTTTGGGTATCATAGGCTTGTGGAGACATGATTTTAAGGATTCTTAATTCCTTATTGAATGCAGGGATGTAAGAAGCCCTAGCACACTTCCACATTTGATCTTTAAGTATCTTTCCCCCGAAATTTTTTCTAAAGTTGGTGTGTATGTGTCTAACACAAAATTTGTGCTCACTATAGAGGAGCAACTCTTCTATGTCAGGAATTATACCCTATGAGACAATGTTAGGGTTATACAACATACGAAGAAGAAAACAAAACCAAAATAGAAGGTAGACATGAGCATTCAATTAGCAATGCACTAGCACTTGAATCATTACACATGATATAAGTGGTACTTACCTTTTTCCTATCATACATAAAAGCCCAATTGGGGCTATTATTGACCCCTAAATCTCCTGCCAAGAGCTCCAAGAACTAGCTCCAATTCTCACAGTTCTCTCTGTCCACCCTGACCCATGCTATGGGATAGATGCAATCATTTGCATCTATTCTCACATCCGAGAGACGTTGCCCTCCAAACATTCCCTTGAGGAAGCAACCATCCAAGGAAATAATCTGCCTACAACCAGTAAGAAAGCCTGCCTTCAATGGAGACAAACATACATATATATACCTAGGAATGTGCCTTCATTACACTTAAACTTCATAGTTGATCTTGGGTATGTTCTCAGAGCTCAAGTCTGTACTCATATAGGTTTCTTATTTGATCATTCTCATCACCATATAGTAGAATATATTTGACAAAACACATGAAAAAAATTAACAAAATACTTTTAAAAAAATGGGGCAATTAAAGGAATACCAGTCATAAGATGTATGTAGGATGCTAAGATTAAAAAGTTTATCTTCTTGCAATATTCCTTGCACTCCAAGCCTTGAGCCTGCTAACATCAACCTCCTCATTGGATTTAACTGCTTGAATAATCCCAACAACAGACCAATTTGGATCTGCCCTAAACTGTTCTAGATAATTATGTGCAATCCCTTAGGTATTCACATGCCTTATCTTACGATAACTAGTGCATCCATGTTTGAGAATTCTTGACTTAATTTGAATTGTATTCTTATCCTTGTTCATGGAAGCAGGCCACACATAAAAAGGACAACCTTTCTTGCATATTGCCTTACATCTTTTGCTATTACTTGGTTTGAAATTCATGACAACCTTATATTTAATACCATAGATTCTCACAGGCTCTCTAAATTGCTTGAAGCTTATGAACTTCATTCCAATATTGAACTGTGGGTCTTTCATATCAAATTCCTCAACAAACTCTGCATATTTAGGTCTAATAGGACATATTACTTCCTCATCAGCTGAAGAACATGAGTGCATTTCTTCTGAGGGATTATACTCATTTGTCAACTTCATCAATAACTGTGTCATGGCCTTGTACTCCACTGTCTACCACTCTAGCACCCATCCCAGTTTCATTCCCATTAATAATGCCCTCAGCTTCATCATTTTTTTCACTGCTCAAACTATAATGTGAATCATATAGGTAACTATCTTGATCCATTTCTCCTTTTGCCTGATCTTGGTTTTGTGTGTGTTCCCTTATGCCAACACTAGTGCCAAGGCCACCATCCACATCAATATACCCTCTTATTTCTTCATGTGTAGTGTCATCACCACATTCTAAACCATCATCCTATTCCTGTAAATTGTACTGCTCCACTTGTCTCAAACCAGTATTCTTACGTTGTAAGTTGCTTAGTGCATCTTCCTCCAATGCAGTATCAATCCTTGTATTTGAAATGCATATATTTTCATGTGCATCTTGTCCTATGACATCACCAATATTTCTTACAATGTAATCTATTTCATTCATGTCAACTTCTGCTTTATCTCTGCTATTCACTTCATCAATCTGAACATCACTAATCATGGGTGGAAGCTCCTTAATAACATTGACATAAATATTAACCTATTTAGTAAAATCAACACTTGGAGCCATTGTTAAGGCATCCACATCATTTTTAATGTCTTTCATTCCCATACTTGTCACTTACAATATCTAGCCAAGAAAAAGTACAACCTTCCACCTCTAAATTTAGTTCCTTTGCAATGCCTATGAATTCTAACATAGACATATTGGCTGGGTTACAAAAATCAACATATCTTGCTAATTTATGATCATTCCACCGCATTACCTTGCCTACCATGCAATGGACCACCACTGTGAAGTATTCTGATTCAGGTGCTGAGTTTAAATTGGGCAAAAAATTAGTATTTGTAATTCAGAACAATTTATTTCAAGTAAATTAGGATTACTCATCCACTAGCAACATTATTCAATACAAAGTTGTTGAAAGAATAATGAATACACAACAATGGATACAAAACATAAAATCTTATGACATTCACCATTTGCCTATAGAACATATTGAAGAAGATATCATATGCAAAGTGAAATTACTGCTTCACAAACAACAAAGAAACACTCAAATGATCAAATGAATGCATGACATTGTAGTTGAGAGATCAAAATTTATCTTAATACATTGATTTAATACCATAAACATTTCCCATATACAGAGAAATCACACCAACTCAAAGAGTTAGAATGCACACTCCACATAATCAATTACCTATAATAGATGACCAATAAAACACTCCACATTAACAGCATGGTGACATAAAATAATAAAATTGATCCTACAAAGTACACCAAAGAACATGCCCGTAATAACTAAACCTAAATACAAGACTATCCCAAACCAGTAGTGGGGAAAATAACCTATACCAAATAAATCAACAAAACTTGCAATGAAACCTAATGAACTGATTAAATTTAATTCTCATACCAAGAAAATTACATTTCTTCTAGAATATCATACATTATAACAAACTTCAAGTTTTCAATAATCATGCCCCTAAACCACGGATTTCATCTACAAAATGCTTTGACTCAAACCCTAACATGGATTTGAAAATTCAAATCAATAGAAAAGATAGCTTATGGTAAATTGGTCATTCCACATTTGATGGTCTGATAACCCAATCAACCTCCATGATGCTCCCGCCAAGCTTCCCACAAAAATGTGAAACACCGGCACCTTTCAGCGTGGAGGCCCCATCGTTTGCACGCTGCCAATGACCTCCGGCTGGTAGGACTCCGAATGCGCCCTCTCTGAATGTTACCGGATTCCCAAAATTTTTTAGGTTAATGGCTATGGCGGAGAAAAGGGGAATAAGATGGTGATTATAGATTGAAGATGTTGACCTTACAACAAACATGGAGGAGAAGTTGTCATGTGGAGAAATTGCTAATGTGGCAACCTCCATGGGTGAAGATGACGTGGAGTTCAGCGTCCACATCACTACATCCTCACCGAAAAACCCCAACAACCTCGCCGGTATAACCAAATTAAATGTTAGTGCTCACTTTAATATGTTTTAAATGTTAGTGCTCAAATTTAAATATGTCTAAAGGTCAGTGCTCAACCAAGAAAATTACCCTTTGTAACTATATCTCAAAAGGGTCATATCTATATTTATATACAATCATAAAAGTCCATACTTAAATGTACAACCTGACAATCTTAACCTGGCCCCAAGAGTCATATTTGTACATATGTATATCATATATACCGTTAGAAGGTGCATATTTAATTTGTATGTACAGTGAACACTCTTAAAACTTACGTTTATATAAATTCCCCTAAAAACTACATATCTGAATATATCACCATAAAAAAATATGTTTATACATGGCATGGACCCTGCAGGTTTGCAAGGCCTCAAAATGTGTCTTATAATAGAAGTACAAACCAACTCTTGAAGTACAATTTTAACTAATACAGAAGTACAACACAACAACTAGAATACAGGAATCCAAAATATATAATACAAGGTTTTAGGGTCCATACAAGTAAATAAAAACTACAATAATAAGGGTGGCAAGCTATAAGCAGCTAGCTAGCTAGTGACTCCGCTAGTCAACTACTCCTGATCTGAAAAAAGGTTTGACATCAACCACATGAACTCACTAGCTCAGTAAGTATTCGATTGAGAATGCAAAATATGAATAGGGGTTCCAGATAATAATTTAAACAAAATGCTGAGTATAATATTCCAATAAAAGAATATTTCCAATTATGCCATTAATTAAAATTTAAACCCAAAAATACGATCTCAGAAATATAAAAAATTTAAGGCAGGATTTAAATGAAATGTCTCCAAATTTTCTATAAGTGTCAAAGGTCATTTATATACCCTCGGTGATTCGAGGCAAAAATATCAGAGGTTATTTATTTATCCTCGGTGACCCGAAACTGAATATCAGATGTCCATTATTATTTCACCGATGGACCGGTGCGAAATTGTCATTTCATTTTTTCAAAAAATTCTTATCAACAAGGTCAATGTTTAACCACACATACAAGGTTGCACAAATTTCATTTGGAGATCTAAACATTCAGGTACAAAAAATATTTGCAGAGTGCAAGTTCAGAAATTCTCAAATTTCCCAAGTTCATATATAATAACAAATACAGATAAATTCAAGATCCCACTTTAGAAAAATAGATAACAGAAATTGATTAAATAATTGAAATAACCAATAATTAAATACAAATAAACATAAAAATAAATTACATAACTAATAGAAAACAATAAATAACTAAAAGGAAAATACCTACTCAAGTGGGAATAAAAATCATAATTAAAAATTTAAATAATACTAAACAGTTATCCAAATAAAAGAAAATGTCACATGCATAATTAAAAACAGAATAATAATTACTTATTTTGCCAAATAACTCCATAGACATATAGCTAGAAAATACTAAACTTTTCAATGTATGAATTTGATAATTTCTCAAAAATATAAAAAATATGGAGTTCCACGTGGATTACTTACCTCAAAATTGCTCTTAACTCCAAGACACAACGTGACAACCCAATGTCACTTCTTAAATAGTCCTATAACCAAGGATTGGCAACAATTACAACTTAAGCAAATCACAAACCGAAATTGCATCACACTTGCATGTTTCACAAAAAATTAAATTGGAGATCAGGATATTTGCATAATATAATTAGATCACTCAAAATATTCAAAAAATGGTTTGATGGCAAGCATGAGACTGAAGACAAGGTGAACAAAGAAAAACAGAAAGCATGCAAAAATCAGAGGGAAAAAGAAACACAAGCAGAAGTTGTAGACCTCGTCCTCTTAATTAAATTTAAATTACTTTTAGTTAAGATATTTATTTATTTATATTTTAAATGAAAATCCTTATCTTATCCCAGCCTCCCGGATCTGATTTATGGTTCCATAACACCCGAGCGAAGATCCTCACGGGATATTTGTTTTAGTTTTTAAATAAAAGGAGAGTAGAAACCCGGAGGAAACCCTATCTCCTCTCGTGTCGTGTGGTGACCTTGGTGGTAGGCTCTTGATATTTTTCCCCATTGAATTTTGTGACGAAAAATCCAAGGTAGATACTTGAAATTTTATTGTGGTTGTGAGATCTTGCTTATTCTCATCCTTAGTTTCGACTTCATAGACTACCCTAAGGAATTTGATATGTATTCATCAGCCTTTTTGTTTATTCATTCATTTATTTATTTTATTTAGTATCATGTATACATCCAGCATGTTCCCACTTATGTGCACAGGTTTTCTGATTACTTAGCCTTTCTCTTGGATACCAATGCTTTTTCATTCATTCAATTTCATCTTGCATCGTTGACTTGGACAAGAATGAATCTTCTCAGGGGATTTGCTATCACTTAGCTTTTCCTTAAAATTTTCTAGGTATCTTGTTAATGAAAGTTGGTAGAATTTGATGAGTTGGATTAGGTCATTAAATATTTTCATGGTTTCTAGTAATTGTTGTGGACTGATTTTAAGCTACTGTATACCTTGGCCTTTAGGATGTATTTTTTTTAGATGGTAATTTTAGTCATTTGTACTGTTAGGTATTTTCTTGCAACCATGTGGTATGGTCATGTGCATCTAGTATGCCTCTCTCACAAAATTTGTGAACTTATAATTTGGGGTTTTGATATTTATGCACATGCTTGATGTTTGTTAGGGCTTCTTTCGAGTGCTTGATTTTGATAATCTTATTTGGAATCTTGGAGTTCGGAGACATTTAGGTAAGTAAACACATATAAATTATACTATGTATATAGACCTTTTGAAACTAGCTAAATTTGTGAAAATATGTATTTTATTTATTTATTTTGGATAATTAGGGTTCTGTTTATTATTCAAATGTTATTTATATAATCAATACTATTTTCAGAATTATTTTAATTTATTTAATATTTCAAATTAATGATATTCTTTAGAATCTGAAATGTTTAAACGTGCGGTGCAAATCTTGATTGTGTTAAATTTTGAATTTCCAGATAATTCATTTAAATCCTGATTCCTCTTTGACTTCTGAAATTTCATATAATGTATTGATTTATGATTATTTAAAATTTCTAAATTTTGGATAATTGTTTAAATTATGAATAATTCATGCATTTAAAATACAAATTATTTACTTATTTATTTATTTATTTTGAATTTCAGGTATTTGTTTAATTTTTGATTAAAGAAAATTATTATATTTATTATTTATTCATGTTTGTATTCCATTAACTGGTTTATTTTGATATGATAAAAATGGGATCATGTTACTGTAAATTTCTTGTAATTTGCCCAATTAGTTTATTGTTTGTGAACAGAAAGTATTTTGACATAGAAACTAGTCCCCAAATAACTTTGCAATAATCCTGTCCCTAGGGGTTAAACACTGACCGTGTTGACACGTATTTTGTTCTAGAAACTATAGTTTCCCACCGCTTTCCGTCGGTGAAAGAATAACGGCCTCTGATAATTTTGGTTCGGGGTCACCAAGGGATAAAATATGACCTTTGTTAAATTTTGTCTTGGGTCACCGAGGGTAAACATATAATTTGTTTCATATGATTTTTCTGATAATCCATAGTGTTTGACATTGGTGTTTACTTGAAACAAATTTCATCTATCATTTTGCATTTTTGACAAATTATGGTTTTGTGTGACTGATCCCTATATTTTTTGTGGTGCTTACTGGGCTATCAAGCTCATAAATATTGTTGATGATTTTGTTTTCATATCAGGAATAGGGATGAGTGGCGGATAGCTTAGCGGGGATCGTTGGGTCATCGCCAATTTATTTAGCATGTAATAAGTCCTGTTTGTTGTCGGCATAGATTTTATTTGAATAAATTTGTAATAACTGTGCAAGACACTTAGTTATTTCTTTTAATGTCAAACTCTATTTTTGTTTCTAGTTTTCACTTCTCTATTAGATTTTTTTTATGATTTTAAGATCAGGTTTTGAGACCTTGCATGCCTACTGGGTCTTGGCTTTGTTGGTATGTGGCCATTTGTTAGTGCACTAGGCCTGGCGAGCCAGGTTCGGGGCGTGACAGAAGTTTAGATCATGCCACATTAAAGAATGATAGTACCTATTACTTAAACTAATGAGTTTTTCCAAACAACTAACAGATAGATTAAAATAGATAATTTTAAAGAGAGCAAAATCTATGGATTAATGCTTTCCAGAAATGAGCTTTCAGAAAAATTAATCTACCTGTAAAGCATCGTAACATCTAGAAATAGTAAAATTCTCACAAACTTCAATGCTCCAACAAAACCAAGAAAATAGTTCAACCATGCAATTATCACTGGACATAAAAATTTAAGGAAAAACAAATGCTCATGAGATGAAAATTCAAAAACGTACCCGAACAGTAACCAGTCCAAGAAACAATACATGATAAAACTGACCTAGGGGTTGTTTGGTTACCTGCAAGTAGCTATGATGTAACTAGTTTTACATGTAAAAGGTTGTTTGGTTTGTTGTGAAATCTATTTTACATGTAAAAAGTTTTGCAGGTTTGTGTACTTATGCAGCATTTCAACTTACAACAAATTTTGATGTAAGTTGTAATGCAGCAAAATATTTGGATTAAAATCAACATTTTTCTCTCTAAATTATGCATTAAAAGAAAATGAAAACTTACAGGATAATCAATTGTTAACATAATTAAATTTATACTTATTTATGTTTTATTAAATTTATTTTTTATTTAAAATATAGCAATTTGTATTTAATTTTAATTAAAAAATATTTTTTATATAAATTAAAGAATTTTATATATTTTTAATTTAATAAAATTATCATTAAATTAATTAATCAATTAATTTTTTTTACATTAATGTTAAAAATAGATAGGGAGAGTTAAATTAATTATTTAGAGTTAGTGCTTAATTATTTAAGTTTCTTATTATTATTTGGCTTAGTTATTTAAGTTTCTGATTATTATTTTTAAATGTAATAAATACTTTATTAAATCATTTAATTAATTTAAAAATTAACTTAAATTAAATTAAAATAAATTAATTATTTCATTTTAAATTATTTTTTAAAATGTATTAAATAATTAATAATAATATTGTATATTGGGGGTAATCTCACCCCCTCCACTTACATCATGGTCATATCTTCTAACTTACATCAAACCCAAACAAATTAAAAGTAATGCAGCATTTCCAGTTACAACAAACCAAACAATAATGATATAAATTGAAATGCATCATTTTCACTTACACTGTAATTTCACTTATACATAACCAAACAGCCCCTAAATGTCATTTCATTTCTCCATTTCTCTTTCCTTAATCAACCAATCACAAGAAACCAAATTTCCTTCTAATTCCATATATTTCTAGCAATCCAAATGTAGCCATGTCAAAATGCTCATTTGCACCACAAAATTGGAAAATAAACACGCCATAAAAGGATTAACAAATTCTTCGACAAAGAATTAGTGCAACCATGATATTATGAACAAACATAAAAATTAAAGAAATAAAATGCTCTTGAGATGAAGTATACAAAAAGATAACCAAAAATAACAACAACATATTCAACACACTAAACAAACCAAAACCCACAAAAATCACTCGATGAACTCCAGCAGAACAAGGTGTATTAGAAAAACCATTGATTATGCAAAATCTTGAAATCTAAGCATGCATTAACAATCACCACAAATTTTTGAAACAATAACCAAGCTTAGGAAGACCTAATACTAAGCCTCAGCTTTTACGAGTAACCAACAATGAAGATGCTAACCTTAAACACTTGATGATAAACTAGAGATAACACTTCACCCTCCCTCATCGACGATGACACCAAGATGTTGCAACCAGAAGTTCTCCTCTTCATAGCTCTAATGATAAGGGAGAGATGCGAGGATTATCTTTTCATCAAAGTGCAGCAACCGAGCTTCGGAATAACTAGCTCACGGGGAAATGTTGGGATGAGAAAATGAGTGGAATCATGTTGTGCTCAATGTTGTGCTCTCCTTTAACAAAAGAATAAAGACAAGAGCGGGTCCACATATTTATACATATATAAAACAGCCATTTTTAAAGTGGTATATATAAAAGTATAATTTTATAATATGCACATTTTAGGGTTATACACATAAATATGTTTTTATGAAATATGTTCCCATTTTTATAAGGGTATACATGTGAAATTGATTTTTATAGGAGTGTACAAGCAGATAGACAACCTTTTCAGCCATGCTTATGTAAATATGAATATATAGAGTATATATCTGTGTCTGTGTGTGTGTGTGTGTGTGTGTGTGTGTGTGTGTGTGTGTGTGTGTGTGTGTGTGTGTGTGTAAATTTGATTTTATGGAGAGTGTATGTGCAAATTAAAAGTGTAACATTTGACCAACTTTGGGCTTGGCCAAGGGCTAGCTACATTCCTGCATTTAATCAAGCAATGGAAGATTTAAATAGGATGTCTGCAGATGCATATAAATTCTTAAAAAACATAGAAGCTCATCAGTAGAGTAGCACATATTTTCAAACACAGTTCAATTGTGACATTTTAAATAACATGTGTGAATAATTTAATAGTAACATCCTAGTGGCAAGAACAAAGGGTATTATAACCATGAATGAGATGATCAAGACACAACTTATAAAGATAATCCAAAAGAAAAGAGATGCCATAAAAAACTATACAACCCAGCACTGCCCAAAGATTGCAAAAAAAATTAGAAAAATTGAAGCAACTAAGCTTGTTTTATAGTACAACATGGTCTGGGGAATATAAATACCAACTTTTCAGTAATGATGGTCAATTTGTAGTTGATATCAAGAAGAAAAACCATACTTGTAGGAGATGGAAACTAACAAGACTACCTTGTGCTCATGCAATTTCATATGTATTTTTATAACAAAGACAAACCTAAGGATTGTATAGATGATTGCTATAAGGTCACAACATTCTTGACAACATAAAACCATCTCATTAGTTTAACTCATAATAGTGTTTGTTAGCCTAAAAGTAATGAAACCCCAATGATTCCACCCGAGCTAGTTAACAAGAAGAGAGGTGGGAAGCCCATACTTAGAGAAAAGAAGCATGTGAGAAAAATGTTGGATTTAGCAATGGAAGGGTAAGCAGAAAAGGGCACAACAATAAAATACAGCATATGTGATGTTTAAGGCCACACAAAGAGATATCTTGGGGACCAAGTCTGCTTATATTAGTCCCCTTGTTATGAAGTGGGTTTTACTTTGCTTATGATTCAGAATGTTATGTGGAAAGTGAGTCTTTCAAACTAGTAAACATTGCATTAATTTGTGGTATTTATGTATATATATACAGATTAATTTGTGAAGTTATTTTTGTTAAAATTAAATGCTCTTAAATTTCAATAATTACTCAAAAACTCACTACATCTCCTACGCTATAATCAAGAGCAACCTCAACACCTCTGTAAATTTTTAAATTAGTAACTATGCCTCTGATTTGGAGAAAATTGATGTTAAAGAAGATATTAATCTAAATTTATAGTCTTTGTCACAACTTCACAACACTCTCATTGGAAGAGAAATGTCACACAAATACTTAGGATAATATTAGATCAATAAACAAATGTGATGTGAAGCCAACGTTAATGAAGTTTAGACATCTTCATAACTTCCATTGGTAAAGATTCCCTCTCAACTCCCACCGAGGCAAAACAAGCATTGAATACATTATCTAAGACCTAATAAAAGACCAATAAGCTGGATAGTGATGTTGATCTGCTGCTTTCATACCCGAAATCACGCCTATATCTCCTCTCAATTTTTATTGTCTCACTCAGGAATCTCGAATAGGAGAGATGATAAGGAGACGAAGAAGAAGAAGAAGAAGAAGAAGAAGAAGAAGAAGAAGGGACTGACATGCACCTATGTGGCATTTTAATCCATGTACAAGGCAAGGCCATTGGGGCAAGTGACACGGAAATATGGCAACCATGTTAGATTTCCAACATCTGCGTCAAAATCACCTCAACCAATTCATTTGGATAACATTTTTTTAGAGCGAATTGAAATTAGGTGACCATTTTGATACAAATTAAAATTTGGTATCAAAAATGATATTTGGGTATATTTTGGTAACTTACAGTAATATTTACCCATGCTTCCGGCCACAAAAAAAAATTAAAATTTGTATTTCCTACCAGAGCAAAAAAAAAAATCATTAAAATTATTACTTGAATAAAGATTTAATTTATACAAAAAAATAAAGTAGGACTAGTATTAGAAGAAGAATAAGGAGCACCATCAAATTTACTTCTAATTATATTTACAACATAGGCTACAAACTTATGTTTTGTGGATAAAAAGGCATTTTCAATCATATAGCAAACAATGATAATTATCTTTATAGGAAGAATGATCAACCCTCATATTTTCATCATGAGAAGCAACTGAACCAAACATGCCATCCATTTTAAAACAAGGGTCAGGAATCATAGATAAAGGGTTAAGTAGTTCAGATTTTTTAAAATATTTTTCAAATTTTACATCCATAAAAGCAACAATGGAATCAAAATTAGGATCAGGTCTATATTTTAAAAAATATCAAAAATAAAATATAAATGATTAATAGTCATAGAACTTGATGCATAGTAAACACCCAAAAACTTTCATTGTAACATTAAAAATTTTCAAAGACTCCTTTACAGTAATACTAACTTCCAAATCATAATTCCAAATCATAACTAGTAATTTGAATTCTAAAAAATATTTATTAAAATATGTTCTAATAATATCTTTATAATCATAGGCACAATCCAACATTGCTCAAATTGAATTCTACCTATCATCAACATCAATAATAAATTCTTCGAATTTTTTGTTCATTGCACCATAATACGTTTTAAATTCACATCTTTGGCTAGAAGAATTCCATGCAAATAAAATAGATTCCCTAACTATTTAAAAATAGGGATAAATTATTTATAAACCATCTTTAACACATAATTTAAAGCATAGCATGCAAGACATATTAAAAAAAACAAACATAATATTTCTATTAAATATATCTTTACGAGTTATATGAAATAAAGTATTTTAGGAGTTATGGAATGCTAAGAGTTAAAAGTTGCATGGAGTTATTTTCTTAAGATGTGGTTATTAATTGTAGGAGTAGGGGAATGTGAAAGGTCTTTAATATTAAGACTTAATATATCTATATAAAGGCTAAGTATTTTGAAAATTGTAAGATGTTGAAGAATTAAGAGTGAATTTTCATATTTCTACCTTCTAATAAATATTCTTCCTTTTCTAAGTATTTTTTGAGGTGATAAAGATAGTTGTGTCCATTATAGCTTCTAATAAGAGTTATCAAATCTTTGGCTTAATTTGGGAAAGCAAAGATAGGTAAACTCTGCTTTGCCTGTTTATAGGTAAATACAAAACCTTTGCAAGAAAGGCACAGTGAATTCTTTTGGTAGGTTCCACGAAGAAAAAAGATTGTAGAAGTCTTTGAAGCATTCCAAAAGCCAAAGAAATAGTTGAGAAATGTGAGACTGAAAGCTTAGGCCTTGTTTGGTTCCAGGGAGTGATTCCCAATGCATTGGAATCACTCCCTCTTTTGGTACATACCCATGTTTTGGTATGGACCAAATTACTTGGGAAAGGCATGGGGGAGGAATAGATGCCCCCAAACCTTGCATAGCGGTTCCTTCCAAAATTGGTTGGTTTAGACAATCTTAATAGGTGAAGTCACCATTTTGCCCCTAACAAATGTAAAAATTACATGTTTATATATTCCCATGATTTAACAAATCCTAACTCATCAAGGATTTGATAGGTCATCACCCTTGAATATTTTTAAATATAAAAATAGATTAACTTTATTTAAATTTTTAATAATAATTATCTCAAATAATAAACATTTCCAATGGATAATATTTACAATGAATTTAGAAATTTATCCGTTCTTAATTTGAAAATTATTTTTTTATATAAGAATGATTAAAGTGTATTCTTTAAATAAAATATTGAAATGGTACAAAAGTAATTTTATCATCTCTCTCTCTCTCTCTCTCTCTCTCTCTCTCTCTCTCTCTTACGTTTTCCCATTCTCATTTCTATTCCCTCCAACCAAACATTACCTTTTATTTCCATCTCCAATCCCACATCCCTATTCCCATTCCCATTCCTATCCCGATCCCATACCCATACCCATCTCCATCCCAGGAACCAAACGGGGCCTTCTTGTTGTGTGTCTATTTTTTTTAAATATTGCATTTTTTTTTATTTACACATTTGTGCATCCTAGGCAAAACAAATTGCGCATCCTGCGTAATCACATGGTTTGTTTAAAAATAATGTCGGCCCTGTTCATTTTTTTATTTTTTTTTAAAACTTATAATGCTGGCCGCATTTGAGTTTGTTTTAATTATAAAAAATGTATTATTTTTATTTAAATCCCTAAGAATTGAGGAATGTGAAGGGCCTTTATTAGAGCTGATATAAAAGTTAAGTGTTTTTTTATTATGAAACATTAAAAAATGAATGCCCATTATATTTCTTACAAACTCCTCTTGACTCTTGGCGTTTCATTTGCCAAAAGTTTATTTGGTTTCTAATTTAAACCCTATATATATATGTACCAAAAGAATGAAAATAATAACAACAAGAAAAAGAACTTTCTCTACTTTATTTTTGTTCTATGTTTGTCTTGATATATTATATAGTTTTATAACAAGTTATCAGCATGAAGCTTTAACCAAGCTCTGACTAATCCAATTTCTCGGCAAATCCTTTTCACATAAGTACACAAACATTTTTTTTTTTGTCATGTCAAATCTTGCAAAACTTGATTTTGTTGCCCTTGACATTTCGGAAAAAAATTATTTGTCATGGGTGCTTGATGCTGAAATACATTTGAATGCTAATGGACTTGGAGAAACCATCAAAGATGGTAATCAAGAATCCTTACAAAACCGCGCAAAAGCAATGATTTTCCTATTACATCATCTGCACGAGGATTTAAAAATTGAATATTTAACTGTGAAAGATCCACTTGAATTGTGGAAAACTTTGGAGGAAAGGTATAACCACCAGAAGATGGTAATTTTACTAAAAGCTCATTATGATTGGATACATTTATGATTACAAGATTTCAAAACAGTAAGTGAATATAATTCAGCCATATTTCGAATCAGTTCTCAGTTGAAATTATGTGTAGAGAGGATTGTTGATTCTAATATGCTAGAGAAAACATTCTCTACTTTTCATGCCTCGAATATGCTCCTGCAGCAGCAATATCGAGAGAAAAGGTTTACAAAATATTCTGATCTGATTTCATGTTTGCTTGTGGCTAAACAAAACAATGAACTACTAATGAAAAATCATGAATCTCGTCCTACTGGCTCTGTTCCATTCCCTGAAGTGAATGCGATGATATATGAAAACTCCAAATGAGGACGTGGTCGAACCTATGGGCGTGGTCATGGCCGTCGCCATGGTCATGGAAGAGGATGTGGTTGGAATAAATATCAGAAAAATCATGATGATAATAAAGATGCATCTTACCACTAGAAGTCGACAAATTATGAAGAAAAATAATTTAAAGGCAAAAAAAGATCAAGTAACAAATCAGAAAATATATGTTATCGATGTGGTGTACAAAGGCACTGGTCGCGTACCTGTCGTACACCAAGGCGCCTTGTTGATCTCTATCAAGCATCAATAAAAGAGAAAAATGTCGAGGCAAATTTTATATACCAAAATGATGACTTCAACAATAACCCTCTTGTGGGTATGTCGTCACATTTAGATGTTGCTGATTTTCTTGAAGATTCTCAATTTAATGGTGGTAACCGAATTGACACCATAATTGTTTTTTTCATGCATTTTGTTTAAATTAATCTATGCATGTTTGATCTTGTTCTTACCCATTATAATACTTATTTACTTTTATTTATTTTGTGAAGAATATATGGATACTACAAAATCCATGGTTAGATTGGACATCAAAGATGAGGATGTATGCCTTGTTGATAGTGCAACAACGCACTCAATATTTAAAAGCAAAAAATATTTTTCCCATTTAATAATGGGTAAAACTAATGTCAATACAATATCAGGCAGTATAAAATTGATTGAAGGCTTTGGAAGAGCAAATATATTGTTTTCTAGAGAAATAAAATTTATTATAACTAATGCATTATATTCTCCAAAGTCCCACCGAAACTTATTAAGTTTTAAAGATATACATCTCAATGGGTATCACATAGAGACGTCAAATATGGGAAATACTGAATATTTATACATTACTGTTGTTACTTCAAGTAATAAGCAAGTATTGGAGAAACTGCCTACATTCTCATCTGGCCTTTATTATACATATATTTGAACAATTGATGCAAATGCTATAGTAAACCAGAAGTTGACTAACTCAAATGAATTTATTCTATGGCATGATCGGTTAGGCCATCCTGGATCAATAATGATGTGAAAAGTACTTGAAAATTCATATGTACATCCATTAAATAACTTGAAGATTCTTCAATCAAATGAATTTTCATGTCGAGCATGCTCTCAAGGCAAATTTATTATCAGGCCATCCACAAATAAAATTGGAACTGAATCTCCTATGTTTTTAGAGAGAATTCATGGTGATATATGTGGACCAATTCATGCACAATGTGGGCCATTTAAATATTTTATGGTTTTAATTGACGCATCAACGAGATGGTCACATGTTTGCCTATTTTCAACTTGAAACCTGGCACTTTCGAGGTTGTTAGCTCAAATTATTCGATTATGAGCATATTTCCCTGATCATGCAATTAAAACTATAAGGCTTGATAATGCTGGTGAATTTACATCTCAAGCATTTGATGACTATTGCATGTCCATTGGAATAAAAGTTGAACATCATGTTGCTCATGTTCATACACAAAATAGCTTGGCAGAATCATTTATTAAGCGGCTCCAATTGATAGCTAGGCCATTATTAATGAAAACAAAGCTTCCGATATTTGCTTGGGGACATGCAATTATACATGCAGCATCACTTGTGCGCATAAGGCCAACAAATTATCAAAAATTCTCCCCCCTTCAATTGGTTTCTGGGCAAGAACCAAATATATCTCATTTGAGAGTTTTTGGCTGTGGAGTATACGTCCCAATTGCTCCACCACAAAGAACTAAAATGGGACCTCAAAGGAGATTAGGAATATATATTGGATATGAATCTCCTTCTATTATTAAATATCTTAAGCTATTGACAGGGGATGTTTTCACAGCTAGATTTGTTGACTGTCATTTTGATGAGATAGTTTTTCCAACATTAGGGGGAGAAAATGGAAAGATGAAAATGTTGAAAAAAGAAATCACATGGAATGCTCAAAGTTTAAATCATTTTGATCCTTGCACAAAACAATGTGAACTAGAAGTTCAACGAAGAATTCATTTACAACGAGTTGTAAATTAACTACCTAATGCATTCTCTGATCCAAAACGAATAACAAAATCACATGTACCTGCAGAAAATGCCCCTATTAGAATTAATGTCCCAAAAGGACCTCTTATAACAAATGAATCTAAGGTACACCTGAAGCATGGAAGACCAGCTGGTTCAAAAGATAAAAATCCTCGAAAGAAAAGGGAAACAAAAGATCATAAAGAAAATGCAGATAAAGTAAACATTGAAATAAATAATACCAAACTTCCAAAAGAAGTTCAAGATCCTAAAATTGAAAAGGAAAATCATGTAATTTCCATAAATTATGTCTCAAATGGGAAAAAACGGGATAGAATTGAAACAATTGTTGACAATATCTTTGCATATAATGTGGCAATTGATCTTTTGAAAGATAAGGATTATGAGCCTAAATCTATTGAGGAATGCTGAAAAAGAAATGATTGGCCAGAATGGAAAAATGCAGTACATGCAGAATTAAACTGTCTCACAAAACGAGGAGTTTTTGGATCCATAACTAAAACACCTGCAGATGTTAAACTAGTTGGTTACAATGGGTATCTGTGCGAAAACAAAATGAGAAAAATGAAATTGTTAGATATAAAGCAAGGCTCATTGCACAAGGGTTTTTGCAAAGACCTGGTATTGACTATGAAGAAACGTACTCCCCTGTAATAGATACAATCACGTTTCGCTATCTAATTAGTCTTGCAGTACGTGAAAAATTACATATGCATTTAATGGATGTTGTTACTGCATACTTATATGGCCTAATAGATAATAATATATATATATGAAAGTCCCATAAGGAATTAAGATGCCTGAAGCATACAATTCGAATTCTCGGGACATGTATTCAATTAAGTTACAAAGATCTTTGTATGGTTTGAAACAATCTGGGCGTATGTGGTATCATCGCCTTAGTGAATATTTGTTAAAAGAAAGGTATAAGAATGACCCTATTTGCCCATGTGTGTTCATCAAGAAATCCGAAAAGGGATACGTGATAATTGGGGTATATGTTGATGATTTGAATATAATTGGAACTCTTGAAGAGCTTCCAAATACCGTTAATTATTTAAAAAAAGAATTTGAAATGAAAGATCTTGGGAGAAAAAATTTTGTCTTGGACTGCAGTTCGAGCACTTAGAGAGTAGTGTTTTTATCCACCAATCAACATATACAGAAAGGGTTTTGCAACGATTTAATATGGATAAAGCATATCCATTAACAAGCCCTATGGTTGTTCAATCACTTGATATTCATAAAGACCCTTTTAGGCCTCAGGAAGATAACAAAGAATTACTTGGTACTGAAGTACCATATCTTAGTGCAATTAGTGCCTTGATATATCTTGCTAATTGTACTCGGCCAGATATAACTTTCGCTATAAATTTATTATCAAGATATAGTTCTGCACCAACACGGAGACATTGGAATGGTATTAAACATATACTACGTTATCTTCGAGGAACAGTTGATATGTGATTATTTAATACACATGAATCAAAAAGACAATTAGTTGGATATGCTGATGCGGGATATTTATCTAATCCGCATAAAGCCCCATCACAAACTGGTTATGTGTTTACATGGGGGAACGGCCATATCATGGCGTTCTATGAAACAAACTATAGCTGCTACTTCTTCAAATCATGCAGAAAATACTTGCAATTCATGAAGCAAGTCATGAATTTGTTTGGTTAATATCAATGACACACCATATTCAAGAAAATTGTGGTTTGTTGTCCCAGAAGGATAGCCCAACAATATTATATGAAGACAATGCAGCTTGTATAGCTCAATTGAAAGGAGGATACATTAAAGGCGATAAAACAAAACATATATCAGTGAAGTTATTTTCACACATGATCTTGAGAAAAATGGTGATATCCATATTCAGAAAATACAATCCCGTGAAAATTCTACAGATTTATTCACTAAGGCATTACCCACATCAACTTTTGAAAAGTTTATTCGCAAGATTGGGATGCGTCGCCTCAGGGATCTTCAATAATGTTCTCTTCAAGGGGAGTCATATACCCGCTGTAATCTTTTTCCTTCATCATGGTTTTGTCCCACTAGGTTTTCCTGGCAAAGTTTTAATGAGGCAGCAGATGAAGCATATATTAGGAAAGTTGTACTCTTTTTCCTTCAATAGGATTTTTTCCCACTGGGTTTTTTTTTCTAGTAAGGTTTTAACGAGGCAATTCCTATATAATGGACATTCAAGGGGGAGTGTTATGAAACATTAAAAAATGAATGCCTATTAGTTTTCTTACAAACTCCTCTTGACTCTTGTCATTACATTTGCCAAAAGTTTATTTGGTTTCAAATTAAAACCCTATATATATATGTGTGTGTGTGTGTGCCAAAAGAATGAAAATAATAACATCAAGAAAGAGAACTTCCTCTAGTTTATGTTTGTTCTATGTTTGTCTTGATATATTATATAGTTTTATAACATTTTTGAGTTTTATTAGTGGTTGAAGAAATAAGAGTGAATTTTGATATTTTTAGCATAGAATTCCCTAAATAGACCTTCTACTTTTTCAAACTTACGTATACCCTTTTAGTCATTACTTTAAATTATAATCTTTTAGTCCTCTATTGCTTTAAGTGAGCCATGTCAGTCCTCCTTCTTGAAGGTTTAGAATTTAAGGGGAATGATATGGTTAAACTAAAATAATAAAGAAATTAAAAGGTTATAATTTAAAGAAGAGAGACTAAAAGGGTAAGTTTAGAAAAGTAGAAGGAATGTTCAAGAAGTTATACATATAACAAATGTTCTTCTATTCATAATATCCTCTTGAGGAAATAGAGATAATTGTGCCCAGTATCATTTACAACAAATGGTATCAGAGCTTTGGTTTAATCTAGGAAACCAAGGATAAGAAAATTCTCCTTTGACTATTTGCAGGTAAATACAAAACCAATGTGAGAAAAGATTTACATGAGAAAGGCCAATTGCGGGTGTTACTACTACTAAGAAAAGCGTTGTAAATTCTTAGATTGCCTAAGACAAAAGAAAAGCCTCAATGAGAACATGGCAGCTATAAAGTAGCTGATAAGTGCTTGTGCGATAAGAATATGAAGTGTTCTTTCCTTGTGTTGAGCATTACTTTTCTCGGGTTTTAACGCTAATATGTGTGTAGTTATGTTACTTTCATGCAGGTAGGGTTGTGAGGCCAAATATGAAAAAAAGAAGCCAATGTGGGTCATAAATGCACCAATTTGGAGGAAATCTTACAAAGGTTCAAACGCGAAGACACAGGTCAGGTTCGAGATGTGGGAATGTGTGCCAACCTCCTCGTATTCAAGTTAGTATAACCATTTGGAGGGGCACAATGGCAGTCACATTCAAGCATTCCAACTTGTGCATATAGAACAAGATCTCAACCAACATGTCCATTATTAAAGAAGCAAAGCGATCCACGATGTAAACGTGTGCCCGTTTGCGTTATCTCGATGAAAGCATGGATTCGGGAGTATTTCAGGCCGTTATTGTAGTAGGATACTATAAAAAAACTGTAGCAAGAATACTGTACCAGCACTGTTCACAACCAGCCAAGAAAACAGGAAAACAGAGAATCCACACGGGCGTGTCAAAATTCCTCACGCCCGTGTGAAAAATCCACAGGGGCGCTCACACGGGCGTGTGGATTCCCGATTCTAGCCCTTTAAAAGCCGATTTCAGCATTCTTTTCTCCATCTTTCCCCCTATCTTTTCTTCCATCTTTCTCTATCTTTAGAGGCATCGGCGGCTAGGATTTGGAGAGGTATTGGCTAGGGCTTTGGAGAGGTTCTACGGCTCCGACATTGCGCGCCGTTTGGAAGAAGGTTAGTGGGAGAGCTTTCGTCGGCACCGATCTGGCAAGGTATATCCTAGGCCGGACAAAGGGACCCTTGTGACGAGTAGAGGACTCTCCACAAGACCATCGCCACCACTAACGAGGGGGTTTTCTATGGATGCTTTGTTTTTACATTCGATTTCATTGATTGTATCTAGCTCCATGGAGAGCGAAACCCCTAGTGGGTACTTGGGTATTTGTGAACCCAAGGATGTATTCGTTTCATAGAATCTCTTTATTATGCTTTCAATTAATTGATGTTTATTGTGAGTTCCAATCTTGTATGCTTGATTGTATGAATACTCCCCTAGAGTGACACTAGGGTTGAGAGTTCTTCTTGGTAATTCTTGTGAGTGAGTGACACACCATGAGAGTTAGACAAAGCTAGATTGGAGAGGGTTAAGAGGGTGAATCGAGAGGTAGAGAAGCGTCCCCTTTCCCCTCCAGTATGATCTATCCTACCTCCATGTTCCAAGAGTTCTTTGCGATCATAGTAGAGTAAATGGGCTAAGAGATGACCTTCCGCTAGGGCTTAGTTGCGAGTGCAACGGAGTGAAACGTTGAAGTGATTTTAGCATCTAGGGCTTAATTGTGCCTAGGGATCTTTCACCTGGACCAAAGGTTTAGGTCTATACATAGGAATATGATTTATCATTTGGAGTCCCTAAAGCTCATTGCAATTCTATACAAGTGCGAGGTGTTGAGATTGTTCGATTTCTCCTCCGGAACATGTATAGAGTTAGGTATGGTTGATCTTAGATTTGGGACTATGCAATTAAGGATTTCCACGACTCACTATTGCATTAATTAGGAAGCATAATAGAGGTTTCTTGCACTTGAAACGATTGTCCTAGGCGAAACAATACCCGGGTACCCCATCTTTATCGAATGCCTTACCTTCTCCTTTACTTGTGCTCTCTTTCTTGTTGTTTTTACTCTTGAGAATTGAATCTTGTCACACATATCACTATTCATCTTCCACATTAGTTAAGAAACAATTTAAGTGTCTTTATTCCCTACTCTCTGTGGATACGATACCCACTCATCTGGGATTATTACTTCGACACCTGTGCACTTGCGGTGTACACGCATATTTGGACGTGTCAGTAGCCTCCAAAAAAAAAGAAGACAATAGAAGCCTTTGAAGCATCATAAAAGCCAAAAAAAAATTGAGAAATGGAGAGTGAAAGGCCTATTGTTATGTCTTAACAGCTTAAATAATTACTCAAGGAGGTGCTAGAAACATTGAAACTTCCACCAAGATGGTATGAGTATGAAAAATTGGTTCTTGATCATCTACCAAGTTTTGTTGTGAAAAAATGTTGAAAGACAAGCTATGAAGACAAGAACACTATGGATACAAACCATACATGAAGAGGAAGCCAGGGATAATGCTTCATTGAGAGTCATAAAGTATCCAAAAAAGTATTATGATTGTGTCAAGAAAGATGTGAATGAGAGAGAGTTATATGAACTCAAGTGTGAGTTCAAAGATCTCAAAAGAGCTTATGAACATTTAAGGATTGGTCTCACTAAAAGTAAAGACCATTTGAATAAATTCAAGACTAAGATGAAGAGGAAAGATTCTAATGAATTAAAAATAGTAATGGTATACTTTTGAATTAGCTAACAAGAAAGGCTAATCTAGTTTGTGATTTCCCTACTAGATGCAATCGTTGTGTTGAAAGGTTAATAAGAAAATATTTAAGAAAACATTGAAAAGTTAATAAGAAAATATTTAAGTTAAAAAGGATGTTAAAAAAATGAACTTAAATATTTATTGTAAATATGTTATATAAGTTATCAGAAATAAATAGTCTTAGAGTTATATATGGAATGTTAAGAGTTATATGGAGCTATGGTTTCATTATTATTTGTGGGAGTTGTGGAATGTGAAAGGACTTTATGAAAGCCTATATAAAGGCTTGGTGTCTGAGTTTAATAAGAGGTTAAAGATTCATGAGGGAATTTTCATTTTTCCTAACTTATAATAAATTAATATTCTTCCTCATCTAGCATCTTCTTAAGGTGATTGAGATAAATGTGACCACTGTCACTTCTGGCAAGTGTTTTTAGAGCTTTGGCTTGATTTCTAAAGTGAAGATAAGTAAACTCTCCATTGTCTATTTTTAAAAAAATTAAAACCTATATGAGAAAGGCTCTATGTAAGAAAGTGATTTGAAGGTATTTGCAATATTGATGAAAAGTGTTGTGAATTCTCTGTTAAGTATAACCGAAAGAAAAATCTACGGTAAGAAAGTGAGAGCTAAAAGTAGGCTCCACAAAGAAAGAAGACAATATATGTCTTCAAAGTATCACAAAAGCTAGAAAATTAGTTTATAAATGGAAACTGAAAAGCAAATTGTGTTGTCTACATAGTTTAAAACACCACACAAAGAGGCACTAGAAAAACTGAGATTGTCGCTAGCAAGATATGAGTGTAAAAGGTTTAGTCCTAGTCATCTATCAAGTTTTAGTGAGAAAATAAAGTTCAAAGACATGATAGGAATTCAAGAACAGTATAGTTAAAAGCATGCACAAAAAAATTGATGTTGAGAATGATGCTACATTATGACTTATATGGCAAATGAAAAGGTATTATGATGTTGTCATGAAAGATGTGAATAAGAGAAAACTATATAAGCTTAAGTGTGAGTTTAAAGATTTCACCAGTGCTTATAAAGAGCTATAGAAATGTCTTGCTAAAACTAGAGTTGAATGAATTAGAGGTTAAGATGAAGGGAAAAGATATTAACTAATCCAAAAATAGTTATGGTGTGTTTCTAAATCAACCAACAAGAAGAGCTAATGCAAAGTTACTTGATGCGATAGTTGCGTTTAATAGTTAATAAGAAGGCGTTTAAGTTTAAGAAGGATGTTGAAAAAATAAACTTAAAAATTTATCTTAAATATGCCATAGGAGTTATAAGAACAAAGAGTCTTAAGGAGTTATGGAATGTTAAGACTTAGCAGTTACATGATGTGATAGGCTTTAATATTTAGTTCATTAAGTGTAGGAGTTATGAGATGTGAAGGGTCTTTATTATAGACTATATAAAGGCTAAGTGTTTTGTGAAAGGTTGAAGAATTGAGAGTGAATTTTCATATGTTTATCATATAGTAAATCTTCTTTTGCTTCCTAGTATCTTCTAATGGTGATAAAAACAATTGTGTCCATTGTCACTAACAACAAGTGGTATCCAAGGTTTAGCTCAATTTGGAGAAGAAAAGATAGGCAAACCCTCCTTTGGCTTCTTGTAAGTAAATACAAAACCTATGAGAGGGTGATTAAGCTAATTCTCTACCTTTTCGAGGGGATATCTAGTCTAGTGATTAATATTCATAAAACATGCCTTTGTACCACTAGATTGGGGCAACTCCCTGAAGAATCACTAGCTCAGAATCTCAATTATTCAACAACACTTCTACCCCTCATGTACTAGGGGATTCCCATTTCAAAATAGCAATCGTGAAAACAAGATTGGGAAATTTTGGTATCTATTATAAAGTCTTGTCTTACTTCTTGGAAGACTAAGCATCTTTCTTTGGGAGGCTGGATCACACTTATGAATTTGGTTCTATCAACCATTCCAACCTACTAGATGTCTATCTTTAATCTTTCTATTTTTGGAAATTAAATAAATTAATAGGTTTAGACATGACTTTCTTAGGATAGAGCCTGGCATTAATTTTCCAAGATTATGGCTTGTGAGTTGGAAGAAGCTATGTAAACCAAGAGAATAAGAAGGGTGGGGAATCCTAAATTTTAAGGACTTTAACATAGCAATCTAGGAAAATGGTTGATGGGAACTAATGTCACCACTAAATGCAAGCATATGTCCTGATCAAGTAATATAGTGTGCATGAAAGTAAGGTTATCAATCTATGAGGAACTAGAATTTACTAGTAATGTGATGAGTGTGCAATATTCTAATATTTCATATCATTTTGTACACTCATTAGATATGTATTAGAAACATATTGTGGAATATGATATTAGTGGAATATGATGTTAAACATAGTGTGTTTTGTATTCTTAGGCTTCAGGCAGCACATAAAGATGAGAGAACACCAAAAGAAGCACTCCAGACCCAAAACGAAGAAGATGGAGTTCTCTCGGCATCTGTTGAATAGGGACAAGGTAAACAAGATGGCTTGTAGATAGCTTACTACCATAAATATCTTCTAGAGAACCTGGTGAGCATGCTTATGCCCGTAAAGGGAGTTCAGAGCCAAACCAGAAAACCTTACAGGAAAGACTTACACGCGTAAGGATACTAGTAAAGACCATCCAGAGGAGCTTATGAGCAAAACTTATCTCCATAAGGACGATCACAAGCCCAACACAGTGAAGCTTATGGTCCATCGCTTACGGCCATAAGTTGGACTGTAACACAAAAGGAGACCTTATGGATGAAACTTACGGCAGCAACTATTCCTGTAAGCCTCATGACCCATCTTCTCTAGCTCCTTATGCCCATAAGTAGCCCATAAGAGGACAGATATAAATAGAATTGATGAGGATTTTTAGGACAATCTCTGATTTTTTTCATGGAGATGAGGTTAGAAAAGAAGGAGGCAAATCTCCAGGATTTCATAGGCAACGTGAGAAGATATGGGTCCAACATCAAGGGAAAGGAGATCATAGCCAGCAAGCTTACCTTGCCGGCTTTCGCGGAAGGTTCCTTGGAGTTTTCCTATAATCTATCTCCGACACGATTGAAAAGGGAATTTCTACGTTTACATCCATTCTCTTCGTGTCTTGTAACTTGGATGGATAATAGAGGGTTAATTTTTTAGATGTTTGGGCATAGTTGAACACTAGGGTTTACATCTTTTAACGTTAGTTGTGGATTTATGTGATTTACTTGTTTTCCTAATTGCAATGTATGTTATTTGAATCTAATTGCATGTTTGTAATGCTTGGTTACTATTGTGGCGAAAGCCCTAGTTATCATACTTGATATGTTTTGTGATGAGTAGAAATACTCACCTAGCCTAGACATACCATGATTAGAGGGGTTTATGAGTAAGCCTAGAAATAGGGAAATTTGGGGATGTCGTCTTCCTCAATCCTTCTGAGTGAATTAATGAGTATTTTCGTACTCTTTGCAATCATGTGGAATAGATTTTAGGAGAAATCACATCTATATTCTGTATTCAGATGAGTGGTAATCTCTCTCTTCACAAGGGAGATTACCTATTTAAGAAATTCTTGTTAACTCAAATTGAGGTTTCACTGAGTATTAATGCAATTATGTGGTGACTACATCAGCACTGCACTGATTTAGTTACTCTTCATCCTTGAAAAAGGGGTTTAGTATGATTAATATGATTTAGGAAACCTCTCGGTTCAAATAGAATTGCATGTTTAAACAACCTTTGTCCTGCACTTTACAAAACCCTAGAGGGATCCTATTCCCAGACATCCTTTCTTCACCTGAGTTCTCTACTCTTTTTTATTCCATACTTTTTGTTTTACTTTCTTTTGTTCACACACATCACTCTTTTGGTTAGGATAATTTTTAGAACAGGGTTACTACTTATAACCTCATTCTTTCCTGTGGACCGACATCCAGCTTTTTAGCACTTTATTACACAATCGGCATATACACTTGCTTCTCTATCATAATGTCGATTCACACTATTATCTACCCTAACTAAAATGGGACTAGATGGAAGTTAAAAGAAATTAAAATAGAGAAATTCAACTAATAACACTAGCAATTGAGATTGGATAAAGAGAATTCCTATAGTACACTAATCTTATTCTCAAGATGATAAGTACTTAGACCTATATGAAGTTGATACGAAATCCTTATGACTGCATTAACACTCTTTCAATTTCTAACTTGAATTCGTACATGGATTTTTAAATTAGTTAATCCTTTTCTTAAAGTAATCAACCCTAATCCTATACGGATATTGATTAGAATCTCTTCCTAACCAGCACTCCTTATAATTGCATTAATGGTCAAAAATCCTAATTATGTTGATTTCACTCAGGAGAACCACAGTGATCGCTCACCAATTGATCCCAAAGTGACCTATCTATAGGTGGACTCGCTATCCCTTCAATTATGGTCAATCTACATGTGGTGGACATCTCATTAATATAAATCATAACAATATAGTATGCAAATTGAATTTCAATCAAAGTATTGTAGTAGGAAAGATTAGGAATGTTTACATCCAAGTTTCGAGGAAAATAAGTCATAGGGGTAATCTATGCCCAAATACCTAATAAATTAGTTCCCTAATCTTGGAGAACAACAATCCAATCTAAAAAGAATAAAAACATTAAATAAAGCTGATATACATCAAAGTTAAAATATACTTTTAATAGATTTAGGTTTCATTTCTTAGTTAATCATGCATCTATGACTATCCTTTTAATTGAATTTTACTCTTCTATTTCAAGTTATTTCTCTTCAACTGTTTGTACACAAATTGGTGGAATTTGGCTTTTATTGAAAACACTAGTGACCCGTGGTAGGTACTACACTCATGAATCATGGTGCAAAAATTTAAAAGATTCAAACCCTAGTAGAAGCATGAGCCACACGTTCTAGCTAACATGGTCATTCATCTTTGCCACCATGCATCTCAACCCTAATTTAACCCTCCTTTATATAAGACAAAGAATATATACATATATATATCATCTTATGGTTGCGGTGCAAAGGTTGGGAGAGGCATTTTTTTCCAATATTTCAAAGGTTAAGAACAAGCTTAAAAGAAAGGGATTAAAGATTAAGTGAGGGTTTCCATCGATCAACAAGCAAGCCAAGCAATTATTTTGTGAAGGATTTAGAGTTTACCCTTCTCATTTCTTTATTCTTGTTTATCCAATGTTTATTTTGAATATTATAGTTTGTAAATTGAACATGAAAGTAGATCTATTTTTTCTAAGGTTGGGGATTAGTCCTCTAATGGAAAAAGATCTTGTAATGATTTCTCTTTGTATTTTAATACTTAATTTTTGTTTGATTTAATCTTTGGACATTTATTGCTTGTGAATGTGACAGATCCCATATTTGCATGATCTTAGACATCAAAGGAAGGATTGAAATGTGAAATGTGATGTTGGAAACCCTAAGAGTAAACCTAAAACCTTAGAATAGGATTTCTTGAGGATTAATGATTATCTCAAAATTTAAAGGATCTAATTAGATTCAATTACCAGAAAGTAGGAGTTGTTCTAAGTTAAATACCTTCCTATATTCTAAAAGGAAATAGTAAATACCTCAAGGTAAATCAACTTTAAACAATTAAACATAATAAAGAAGAAGTCAATATATAATCTTTTGTTTATTATTGTGGTGAAACCTTAATCCTAGAAACCCTTGATATTTGAAGTCTTCCTTCCTTGTTATTGCTAGCCATAGTTTAGTAGCTTTAGTTTTAAATAAATATAGTTATAATCAATTTCTTTATTTATTCGTTAATTAGTCTAGATAAATCAACAATAAAAAGATTAGTACTCGACAACATAGTCCTCATGGAAACTATATCTCATTGACTACTTGATAACCTTTGCACTTGTGGTACTCATCAAAAGCATGAAAGGCTCCCTTGAACTCCTTCTCCTTGAAGATGGACACTCAAAAACCTTCCATAATTTCCATCAAGATCTTTCTTCAGCAGTTACCTTGATGCCCAAGGACCTTAGCATGCTTGGTTGTCTCCTAGATTGATGAAGAAGGCCTCTTTCAATCCTCTCCTCATTTTCCTACTTGCTTAGCCGCCAAAAGTCCTCTGAAACCCCCTTAAATGCCTTATTTATACTCCTCAACTTAGGAGGTCTTGTTAAAGTCATAAGCACAGGTCATAAAGATATGGAGCTGAAGATTCTTGAACCTTACAGGTAACTAGATAGTCACTTACAAGAGTAAGTCAGCCCATAAAGGCCTATATTTGGGACTTATAATTTGGTTGATGAGTGTAAACCTAACCCATAGGTGCTTCTATATGGTTCTTATGACTGGAATTCCAGATGTTAATACAGCCCGTGAACTCTGCTACCTAGGTCTTACAACCATGCTTATGGGCGTAAGACTAACCTGTAAACTCTTTGATCTTGCATTTATGCTTAGGCTTACCAATGTAAATCCCACCCTCAAGCTTTTCTGTATAGGACTTACAACTGTAAGCCTAGTCATAAGTCTAGCCATAAGACCTTCTGTTTAGCTAGAATTTCTTATCTTGCACCTTACATCCTTACATTTATAAAGAGCCCGTATGACAAATCGGAATGCCTTTGACACTTATATTTAGCTCCAAAATCACCTCAAAATGTTCCCTCGCACTCCATATACTCTATCTGTGCCCTGAGTACAGCTAAATAACAAATTAAGCACCAGCTTGTCTACAATTCATCTAATAATCATACCAAGTGTTGCTAATAGTGATTAAAATATAAACACACTCGTGCACTTATTAGTGATGGTGGAAAATATCATCTGGAACTCCTTGTTGTGGGTTTAAAATCATACAATTCAATTACTATTAGAATAAACCCACTTGGAATCATTTTTGCAAACATCCTATGTGAAAGTCCTTTTTTTGGAATGGGATTCTAAGGAACTTGCTAACACTCTGATTTCGCACAACCCTGGTACTACATGATGGTGCAAAATATTGCTCTGTTATGACAGATGGATCAGAAATTATGCCTCCATGTACATATGGCCTGAGTTATTCGCTAATACCCAATTCCCATGGGGTGCCTATCTCAGAATTTGCACCCTATAGCCAAGGTTTGTCCATGACCAGGAATCCCATAGTTTCAAGCATTCTAGGCCATTTATCAACTTAATCTTCTAAAAAGAGTAACTCTAAACAATGGCATTTGATGGCAAACAAACATTTTACATTTAAATCCTTTAATAACTTTCTGAAAGATGGTGGTTCTTGTTATAGAGTCACCCAATTGATCTGGAAAGGATGCTTTCCTAAGAAAATAAATCTTTTTCTTCAGTCTTGCCTAGGGTAACTGTATTCTAACCTTGGAAAACTTAGCAATTAGAAACTGCAACAAACTACCAACGGCTACCTGTGTGGGACAAAAGAATTCCTTACGGGTACAACTCTTATTTTAAGGAAGTGCAAAATGCAAAAAATGCAATCATTTTTGTCTAATTAAACAAAGACTAATACCTTAATTGAATAGGTAAAGATCAAATCTACTTATCAAAGTGCTTCTCTGATTGCTCAAGACATCTTTTTTCAACTGAGGAGCATTCAAATCTCATTTTCATTCCATTTTTAGTAAAATAGTAAATAATATTCCATTAATAATGCCAAAAGGGATGGAGGGGATACGTATATGCCATTCAAGTTAATTAGGAGGTGCGGAAATAGCTAGAGCTGAATACTGAAAATATGGAAAAAAAAAATATATTGTAATGTATTTAACCAAAAAATAGATTATGCCACATGGGCAGTTAGTCAATGGATCATTTGTTTTTCCAATGTTTTAATGCAGAATGACTTTGGAACTACTTTGGGCAACTATTTGGTCATTAATCTCTCCCTCATAATAGGTGTAACTTATGGGGAAACTGGAGGACCAAGCTTTGTGGACAACCGATAGAATCTTGAGATCTCATTGTTAGGGCTATTGTTTTAAATATTTGTCTTGAGGGGAATGAGTGCATTTTCACAAGGAAAATGCTCCCACTAATATCTATCATTGTTAAAATTGATTATATCCTCCCGCTAATAGCGAGTTAATCCTTTAGTAACCAAAACAGGACTAAGCTGGAGGATTCACTCTTTATTGTAAAATGCAGCCTTTATTTTATGACATCACAAAGAGGTGTAACAGCAAATCCAAAAGAGGCCATTTCCACCCATACGAGGAGCAAACTCTAGGTACCTTGCAGTAGTCTAGGAGAACCACTCTTTATTCTCTATCCCATTGCTACTTTTTTATTGTTTTCTCTCCCTTCTTATGTTTTCTCTTCAATCTGTCTAAGGTTTCTCCATGATTAGTGGATGTTGTGTTTCTTGTTGCTTTCTCATCTATTGTTTCTTTGTGTTGTTTCTATTTCTCTCTATTAGGTCGCTCTATACTTGTGTTGGTTTGTACTTTGTTTTTTTTTTAATTGAATGTTGTGGTTTATCCAGTTATTCAAATAATAATAATAATATCAAATCTAGGTCCTCTAATCATAGTGAGATGGTTTGCAACAAATTTCAAGCTTGAAACTTTAAATTCTTGGGAATTCCATGTCTTTTTTCTATATTTGCCATGTGGAGTTAGTCACATGCTTGGTCTTCTGTTTTTTTCCCCCCTCTTTTCTTAAATTTCACATTAGTGCTCTATAGCACTCTGCAACCTTACGTTGCCATGCTATGTTGATAACAGAAGACATCAGCTCATCTCAAATAAGATATTTCTAATTTTACATAAAGAAGAGTGCATCTTATATGTAATCTAAAGTTAGAAATTAAAACTAACAAACAAGATCAACTCAATTACTTGTTTTCTACATAATCACTTTGTTTAAAATTATATATAAACATTTACACCAAGTGAGAAAATATTTCTAAGTTTTTAATATCTCTGCATCTATGTTATCTTTTATGGCTAATTCATTGTCCAAAGAAACAATCACAAAATAACAGGAAAATAGCCATATAAAAGCTAAATTAATAGCTAATGCCAACCAAATACATACTTTTAAAGCACTTGCCAAGGTTCTTTGAAACACCAAACGAATGTTAGCTTCAAATAGTATCATGATCCTAATGTTAAAATGTTAATTGGATAGTTAGAAAACCTCTTCCAAAACAACAAACATTAATCATATTCCTATGGACTAATAGCTCACTTATGCAATAGTTTGGTAAACAGACCTAGACTTTTAGAAACGTAACATGCAATTTGCTATTAAAAAATCAAGTAAAAAATAAAGGAAAAACATGTAAGAGCTACCTCCCAAAAATATTGAACCCGACTATATGCCAATAATCCAAATACGCCTATCAAGCTTAGTCCAAAAACTGACGAGGAACACTCAATTGACCGAGGCTGCAATTAAAAAAAATTAATATTAGCTAAAAATCTCCACATAATTGTATATAATGAGAATGGGACTGATTGCTTATATAAACTATCAATCTAGTACTAATCTCAATATTAGTATGGGCTAAAGAAATTGAGAGATTGCAGAACATTAGGACACATTATGTGCTTAGGTTGGTCTGGGTGGTCATGTTCATGGTGTTGGGTTGTGGACCACACATTATGTAGGGATATAAGAACTTATGTGTATAAGTTGCGTAGACGTACACAACTAATGTTTATAATTGTGTATATCTTATTATATTTAAGTTTTGAATGGACCCAAATTGTTGTGATTTGATTCAAGTTTGAATTGGGTCATAATTATCTAATTTTAAATGTGTGGATATATATATTAATCATATGTTGTGTAGAATTTCTAGGGGCAAAATTGTCAAATCTATGATGGGCAGACTTGTAATTAGCCCCATAAAGATTTTTTATAAATAGGGTGTGGTCCTTGATTGAGCATGCAACGATTTGAGATTCAGAATTAAGTTTTCTGAATTAGGGTTCCCATCTTACTTCTCTGTGAATAATCAGTGAGAAGAACCACGAGACCCAATCACCTTCATCGTAATCAATGGATTCAAGTGCGGGTACACTTCTGCCACTTTCTTTGTTCCTAAGTAACCTCCAAACAAGAAGATCCAGGGTTTATACCCATTAGATCCATCAAGTGGTACCAGAGCCATCTTGTTTTGGAATTGTTTGGGATTTATTTTAATTAAATCTTGAATTTAATGATTAATATGCACGCATATATATATTTATTTATTATACATGCTTTTAGTGCCGAATTATTATGGTGAAAAGATGATGGTCATATATATGTTGGGTGTTCATATATATATATATATATATATTCAGTTAGTGTAGAATCTGAACATGATATCATAATTGTTAATTGATATATATATATATTGATTCAAGTGTAATCCGAGTGCTTGTTTGCCTACCATCGTGATGTAGTTTTCAATTCTGAAAGAGATTTTGAAAATTGTGCCATGGTTTTTCAGTAGATTGGAAATTACATATATATATGATATAATAACTGTGCACAGCATGATGATATTGTTTCTGTGTGAATTAATTGATTCACGGATTTCAATATTTATTTTAATATTATATATATTGATTATTTCACAACAATTGAAGTGGAGATAAATTAATTTATATATCACACATGTTTATGGATTTTTAAGACATGTTTAGATTTATTATTATTATTATTATCATTATATTCTTGATGATTATTATCAAAATCAAAGCTCTTGAGTATAATTAATTATTTTTGTTACTTTGATTTTGAATGAGGATAATATTTGGATTTTAGTTTAATTACTATGAATTTAATTTTTAATTCATAATTATAAAGTTGTTTTTAATTGTCCATAGGAAATAACAACTTAGAGTTGCTTTTATAGCTTTCTTGAGTATTTACTACAATTGGTAGAAGCAGCATCATCACCAAAGTGACCTCTGTTGTGGAAACATTTTATTTGTGAATAACCATGGTGTTAGCGCATGTTTATTCTCATGCAGTCAACACGTCGGCCCAAAGGAAGATGGTTGTCTGGCAGAGATTTGCCTACATATGTGGTAATAAGTTGTTTATAGTTATTAAGTGTCTATTGTGAGTATTTAGTCAGCCCAAAGGAAGACTTTATGCTTGACTGGATTTTACTATAAAACTTGATTATTGCAACAATTTAATTACTAGTGAATTGAATCTCTGTCCAAAGAATAGGTTTAATGTCACAACAATTAACTTGAAGATGGGTGGTTGTTATTTATATGCTTGATTATTATATTTTTTGTTATTTAATTGTGAGTTGATTTTTGGTTAATTGCTCTATGTACAGTTGATATTATGAGTGTTGGCAATGTGTTGCTACACTTAGTGGCTTTCCTGTGCTTAAGGGCACAAACTTTAATACTTAGAAAAACAAGATGACACTTGTTATGGGATGTATGAATCTGGACCATACATTAAGAGAACCACTTCCTGCACCTCTTACAGATCAAAGCTCTCTTGAGGATAGGAGAGTTTTTGAGAGGTGGGAGTGGTCTAATCGCATTGGTTTGATGATCATAAAGAATACAATTCCTGAGACTTTTCTGGACACTATGTCTGAGGAAAATGATGTTAGACACTTTCTTGACACCCTCGAGGAACACTTCGTAAGAAGTGATAAGGCTGAGGTGAGCACTATCCTAAGGAAACTTGTCTCTATGCGGCATAAGGGTGATGGAAACATACGTGAGTATGTTCTCGATATGTTTCATCTAACAAGGAAATTGAAAGGCTTAAAAATTGAGTTGCCAAAAGATGTTCTGGTGTATCTGGTTTTAATTTCCCTCCTCCTCGATTCAGTCAGTTTGAAGTGAGTTGTAATTATTAGAAGAACAAGTGGACATTGAATGAGCTCATCTCACATTTCGTACAGGAGGAAGATAGAATAAAATGGCATAAAGTTGAGAGTGGGCATTTGGCATCTTCTAACTCAGGCCCTCAAAAGAAGAGGAAATATGATAAAGCTATGGCACCAAAATCATATAAGAAGACCAAAGGCCCTGAAAAAGAGCATAAAGAATTGATATGCTTCTTCTACAAGAAGACTTCTCATGTAAAGAAAGACTGGCCTAAGTATCACGCTTGTCGCATAAAGAAAGGATTGCCTGAACTGCCAAACACTGAGTGATGGTGAAAGATACATCTATATGGGGACTGGAAGGGCAGAAATCATAGACATAGGGAGTTCTAGATTATTACTTTGTACTGGCTTTTATTTAGAGTTGAATAACACATTCATTGTATCGTCCTTTAGACGGAATTTATTTCTATTTCAGTTTCAGACAAAGAAGGTTATTTTTGTTCATTTGATAATAAAAGATGTGTTCTTCATTTTAATCCGATGTTGGTTAGAACTAGTACATTAAGTGAAAGTGATAATCTTTATTTGCTTGATATGGTTAATACAAACAATGAATCCCATAACACTAAAACTAAAGGAATAAAACGTAGATTAAAAAATAAAAATTCCTACTCATTATGGCACAAGCGTTCGGGTCACATCTCTGAAAAGAGAATTAATAGGCTTGTAAGAGATGGAATTCTTGATGTAATTGACAAAAACAACAATAGTGTGTACATTGAGTGCATCAAAGGAAAGACTACAAACAACAGGAAAATGGGGGCCGAGAGGAGTAAAGAAATCTTAGAACTTGTACATACATATATTTGTGGACCTTTCCCTATGGAATCTTGGAACTGTCAATGGTATTTCATTACATTCATTGATGACTACTCTCATTATGGTTACCTCTACTTATTACATGAGAAATCAAATTCTTTGGACTTTTTTAAGTCATTTAAGGCAGAAGTTGAAAATCAATTGGGCAAGACTATAAAGGTCGTTAGATCTGATCGTGGTGGTGAATATTACGATAGGTGCAATGGATCAGGCGAGCAATGTTTAGGCCCTTTTGCTCAATACCTAGAGGAGTGTGGAATCGTTCCTCAATACACCATGCCAGGTTGTCCTAGCATGAATGGTGTGGCAGAGAGACGAAACATGACCCTTAAAGATATGGTAAGAAGTATGATTACTCATACAACATTGCCTAACTCTCTATGAGGTGAAGCATTAAAGACCACAGTCTATCTCCTAAATAGAGTTCCTAATATGGCTACTGAGAAGACCCCTTGTGAATTATGGACTAGCAAGAGGCCTATCCTAAGGCATTTACAAGTTTAGGGTTGTCCAGATGAGGCAAGGTTTTATAGGTCTAATGAAAGAAAACTGGATGCGAGGACAATAAGTAGCTATTTTGTGGAGTAATTTGAAAAGTTAAGAGGCTTTAATTTTTATAATCCTGCATCAAGAACCTTTTTCAAAACAGGAAATGCCCAGTTTTTTGATGATGTTGAGGTTGGGGAGGAGAATCAAAGTGATGATTTTGTATTTGGGAAGGATTTGGATACATCTTTCTATGTTGTTGCTAAGGATCACAGTCAAGTTTCCTTTCTTGTTGTCATTCAAACACAATATTCGGTACATGACAGAGATGATGTTATTCCTACCCATCAAGAGGAGCGTACTCAACAAGTTATTGGTGACGAACAAGACATTAAACCTCAAATTCAAGAAGAACCGGTGCCTCTAAGGAGGTCCACAAGAGTAAGGAGAAGTCCAATTTTGGATGACTATTTGGTATTTCTCCATGAGCATGAAGGATATGTTAACTCAATGGAAAATGACATAGTTACCTTTAGTGAGGCAATTAATGGCTCAAACTCTCATAAATGGATCAAAGCTATGGGTAAGGAAATCCAATTCATGGAGGACAATGATGTTTGGAACCTTATCCCATTGCCATAAGGTGTGAAACCTATTGGATGTAAATGGGTCTTTAAGACCAAAAGGAATTCACAAGGCAATGTTGAAATGTATAAGGTGTGTCTAGTTGTGAAAGGATTTACTCAAAGGGAGAGCATCGATTACAAAGAGACTTTTTCTCCTGTTTCTACAAAAGATTCTTTTAGGACCATTATGGTACTTGTGGCATATTTGGATCTTGAGCTACATCAGATGGATGTAAAGATGGACTTTCTTAATGGAGATATTGAGGAGACCATTTGTATGATGCAGCCGGAGAGATTAGTCACTGGGGAGACCAATCAAATGGTTTACAAACTTAAGAAATCTATCTATGGGCTTAAACAGGCTTCCTGACAATGGTACCAAAAGTTCCATCATATTGTTCTCTTATTTGGTTTTGAGGTGAACACTGTTGAGGATTGTGTGTATCACAGGTTCAGTAGGAGTAAGTATATATTCTTGATTCTATATGTTGATAACATTCTGCTTGCCAACAGCCACAAAGGGATCCTTTGGGAGACTAAGAAATTTCTCTCTGAAAGTTTTGAGATGAAAGATCTTAGTGAAGCATCCTTCGTATTAGGGATCCAGATTCATCATGATCGTTCACAAGGCTCCCTAAGTTTTACCTCAAAAGAGTTATACTGAGAAAATACTGCAAAGGTTTGGCATGCAGAATTGCAAATCTCATGATACCCCATGTCGAAGGGAGATAAATTTAGTTTAAAACAGTGTCCTACGGAAAGAATTGAATCCAAATACATACAGAACATTCCCTATGCATCTGCAATAGAAAGTCTTATGTATGCACAGGTCTGTACTCTTCTTGACCTGGCATTTATAGTGGGAATGCTTGGAAGATATCAACGTAATCCTGGTAGAGAACATTGGGTTGCAGCCAAAAGGGTCTTTAGATATCTTCAGAAGATAAAGGATTGCGCGCTTACATACAAGAGATTGGATAGGCTTGAGATCATTGGGTATTCTGACTCCGACTTTGCTGGATGCTTGGATAGTTGTAAGTCGACATCTAGTTATGTCTTCACTATGGCTGGTGGTGCTTTTTCATGGAGAAGTGCCAAGCAATCCTTGGTTGTTTCATCAACCATGGAGGCAGAATTCATCGCATGTTATGAGGGATCTAGTCATGCTATTTGGCTGTGTAATTTCATTGAAGGACTGCGAGTTGGCAAAAATATAGAGAGACCTTTGACGTTGTATTGTGATAATAGAGCAGCAGTTTTGTTCTCGAACAGCAACAGAAGTTCTTCTAGGTCTAAGCATATAGACATTAAGTTCTTAGCTGTTAAAGAAAGATTTTAGAGTGCCTTTGTTAGTATTGAGCTTATAGGGATAAATTTCATGGTTGCGGATCCGCTTACAAAAGCATTGGCACCTACAATTCTTCATGAACATGTTGCTAGCATTGGCGTCGTTAGTATGAATGCTTCTGATTAGTTGGAGTTTATGTTTTGATATTTTGTAGCTTGATACTCATGTTGATGTCATGACACTTTTGATTAGTTTTTTACAAAATTTACCGATTATTTTTATTATTTTCTCTAAACTATGATCTCATAAAGACTTTAAAGTTGGACCAGTTGGAAATAGACAAGCGTAAATCACATTAGTTTGTAATTTTCATGCTACACATCCACACATTATCTATGTCTTTAGTTAAGTCGGTATGTGTGAGCATTGTGGATTTAGTTGCATTGTACTAGCGATGACTGCCTCTATGTTCCATGTATAGATGAGGCTGATGGACGAGATTAATTTAGGTAATTTTTCAGTTCTAATTATATTTGGTTTTTGATAGTAATTTAAACGCAATTTTAAATTCCTAAAAGTGCATGATTGTATGGTCCAAGTGGGAGATTGTTAGGTTGTGGACCACACATTATTTAGGGATATAAGGGCTTATGTGCATTAGTTGTGTAGACATACACAACTAATGTTTATAATTGTGTATATCTTATTATATTTAAGTTCTGAATGGACCCTAATTGTTGTGATCTGATTCAAGTTTAAATTGGGTCCTACTTATCTAATTTTAAATGTGTGGATATACATATTAATCATATGTTGTGTAGAATTCCTATGGGCAAAATTATCAAATCCATGATGGTCAGACTTGTAATTAGCCCCATAAAGATTTCTTATAAATAGAGTGTGGTCCATGACTGAGCATGCAATGATTTGAGATTCAGAATTAAGTTTTCTAGATTAGGGTTCCCATCTCCCTTCTCTACATGTAATCAGTGAGAAGAACCACGAGACCCAATCACATTCATCGTAATCAATTGATTCAAGTGCAGGTATACTTCTGCCACTTTCTTTGTTCCTAAGTAATCTCCAAACAAGAAGATCCAGGGTTTGAACTAAGGTTTATACCCATTAGATCTTTCACATGGTTCATCCTAGATTAATCAATGTGATAATGAACAATTACTTGTATAGAAGGACAACTAATTTTATTGTTCTCTTCCCAAACAAAGCATTGAAAAATGGGATCCAAGAAGAGTGAATTTCCCTCATTCTTCATGCGCAAATAGAGCTATCATTGAGATCAATACAGGAAAAATATAATAATTGATGTTATTTATAATTTAATAGACAATTAAAAAAAATTCAGTCCAGTATAGTGAGTTGATATCATCCAGTAAACAAAATCATAAAGAATGAGTTCAAGCTCTTAAAGAACATGTGAAGAATGTTCAATCAGCTTACTCCACTGTATTTGATTTCCACGATGCAAATACATATATAATTACAATGAAGTTGTATAGAATTGAAGGTTAATATAAATATGAAAATTATTAAATTGTAACAACTTCCTAACCAAGATTTGATTTAGGACTCGTCTTCAGAATACACTTAACCAAAGGTAAAAAATTAGAAAATCAATAAACATAAGTTATATATGGAGCAACGAATAGGTAAATCATGTACCCAAATAATAATAATTGATGTTCAAGTACTAAACTCTTGCTTAAAGAAAAAAAAAACCCTTGAAGAAACAACGCCTGAAAAGAAAAAAAAAATTAAGAACATAAATGCACCACAAACAAACAGAAGAAAAATTTAAATAAATATTAAACATCAAATTTAGGTGTGGTAAACCTAAAATAATAGACAAGTTATCCAAATTGAACTCCAATATATTCCAATGTTACTAGCCTAACAAAACCAAGAATAGATGTGAAATGTTTGACATCATAAAACTAAACTGCAGACTAAATAGATCTTAAATCACTTTAATGTATATATCCATCAAAGGCATAAATGTTTTTTAAGAAAACCACTTATAAATTGAAAAAAACCCTGTAATCACAAGATCAATTTCTTATATTACTTACTCTACCAACAATAATACATAGGCAAGGATATTAATAGTTACAAGAGAGAGAAGCTTGCTCTCCAAGAAGCTTTGCTATACAAGCAACCTGAAAGATATGGTCAATCAATCATAACAACCAATCATGGATAAATGATTGACCATGTATGAAATGATAATATTCAAAGAATATTTACGAGATAATACCCCCCCGGAAAGCTCAAGTGCCGGATCGAACTTGAAGCTTGGATCGTTTATTACAGAACTTAGATGAGTTAGGTGGTTTAGTGAAGACATCGGCTACTTGATCGGTAGAGATAATATGGCTAACTTTGAGGAAACCAGCATCAACACGCTCTCGTACAAAGTAATAGTCTAAGTGAATGTGCTTAGGGCGAGAGCCAATGACTAGATTAGCTGACATGAAAGTAGCTCCAAGATTGTCACACAAAAGTAGTGGTGGATGTGATAGAGAGATGCCAAGTTCAATGAGAATCTGCTGGAGCCAAACCAATTCAACAGTATTGTAAGCAAGGGCATGAAACTCAGCTTCAATATTGCTACGAGCCATGACACGTTACTTGTGAGAGGTCCAACTAATGAAATTTGCACCAAAATAAATGGTGAAGCCTTACTGAGAGCGTTAATCATCAAAATTAGACAACCATCTGACATTCGAGTAAGCACGAAGTTGAGGTTGAGAACAAGGATGAAGAAGAAGGCCATGCTCAATTGTGCCTTTGAGATATCGAAGAATGTGTAGGAGAGTAAGAGTAGCATTCTGCAAAGATGATAAGTGCTTGTGTACAAGTAATACGAAGTATACTTTTCTTACATTGAGCATTACTTTTATCATATTTTATAGCTCATTCGTGTGTATTTGTGTTTCTTTTGTATATTTAGGGTTGTGGAGACAAGTTTGGAAGAAAGGAAGCAAAAGTAGACTACGGACGTGATTGTTGATGAAGTTCTTAGATCAAACAATGGTGAAGACACAAGTTGTGCTCAAAGACATGTGGGTGTGTACCAACCTCCATTATGCTCAAGTAAATACACAAAGTGGAGGGGCACATAGGCTATCACACTCATATGTTCCAACTTGTGCAACATTGTTAAGAACTTCATCAATGTGGCTTCATTAAAGACGCGACGTGATCTACCATATGGATGTGTGCCCAATCATGAGGCCTCAATGAATAAAGTGAATTCGGGAGTATTACAGCGAAGTAATGTAGCAGTTTACTGTAGTAAAATACTGTAGCAAAATCACTGTAATAGTTACTATTCACAGCATGAAGAAAAACAAAACCTGGAAATCCACATAGCCGTGTGGATGCCCTATTTCAATCCTATAAACACCGCTTTGAGGGTTTTATTTAGGGGATCTTCTTCCTATCTTTTGTCCATCTTCTGGGGAGAGCGCGGCTAGAGTTTGGAGAGATTTTTGCTGGGTTTTACGAGCTGTTCTACGGCATTCGACATTAAGTTCCTTTGGAGGAAAACTATTTGGGGAGCTATCGTCGACATCGGTTTAGCGAGATGTGCCCTAGGTTTGACAAGGGAACCTTTGGAGAAGATGACGCGGCTCCTTAAGACCATTGACACGTACGACAAGGGGGTTTTCTCTATGGATTGCGTGCACTTACTTTCGATTTCATTGTTGATTTTGTATTGCTCCATAGAGAGCTAAACCCCAAGTGGGTTGATAAGCGCTTGTGTATTAGTAATATGAACTATTCTTTTCTTAAAATGAGCATTACTTTTATCAGATTTTATCTCTCATACATGTGTATTCATCTTCTTTTGTACATGTAGGGTTGTGGAGACAAGTATGGAAGAAAGAAGCCGAATTAGATCGTGAATGCACTTTGTTGATGAAATCTTGGAGTGAACAAACGTGAAGACACAAGTTGTGCTCAAAGACATATGAGTGTGTGCCAACCCCCATTGTGATCGAATGAACATGCAAATTGGAGGGGCACAAAGGCAGTCACAATCAGGTGTTCTGACTTGTACAATGCTAGCAAGATTGTAGCAAATTACTGTAGTAGTTACTGTTCACAGGTCGCTAAAAAATCTATTCCTGCATATTCACACGGGTGTGTGGAAATTCCACAGACCTGTGTGGATGGCAGATTCCACCCTGTTTAAGTCGCAACTTTAGCCCATTTTGAGAATCTTTTTTCCATCTTTTGCCCATCTCTTCACCATCTTTGGAGCCGTTCGCGGCTAGGGTTTGGAAAGGTGTTGGCTAGGTTTTTGGAGTGGTTCTATGGCCTTCAACACCGCATTCCTTTGGAAGATAGTTATTGGGGGAGCTTTCATCGGCATCGATTCAGCGAGGTGTGCCCTAGGCTTGACGAGGGAACCTTTGGAGAATATGCGGCTACTCCACAAGACCATCAACACAGACACCAAGGGGGTTTTATTCATGGATTGCATATCTTTACTCTCGATTCCATTATTGATTGTATTTTGCTCTATGGAGAACTAAACCCCTAGTGGGTACTTGAACTTGTAAACCCTAGGATGATATTGTTTCTTTGACTATTTATTATCCTTTCTTTAGATTGCCATAACTCATTAAACATCAATTAGGAGGCATAATAGTAGTCTTGCACTTGAAACAATAGTCCAAGGGTGAGCATTGTCTGAGTACCCCATTTTACCATCGATTACCTCTTTTTTGTATTCTCGCTTGATCCCTCTTCTCTTTTAATTTTATTTGCATTGATACTTTGAATCAACATCACAACTTGGTTTTCACTATTGTTAAGTAGAAATACTTGTGTTTTTGAGCAACTATTCCCTGTGGATTTGACTATCCCACTCACCGGGGTATTATATTACTTCGACGACCTATACACTTATGGTATGCACACGCAAGGAGTATGTCAAGTTTTGGAAGCATTTGCACTTTGCTATTTTAGCTATTCATCAATTATTCTATTTTACACTTTCTTATTCTTATATCGTTCTGATTTGTTTTTCTTTCTTTCTTTGATTGCAGCTCTAGGTTATAAGCAAAGACAACCCTTCGACATTGGTTGAAGATGATCTGGAAATTCAAAGAAAAACTCATAGACGGGGTAAGGAACCTGTACACAAACAAATAAATCAAGCTGAGATGGAATTTGAAGGGTCTTACATTATGGCAAAACAACATGAGCAGCTGGGGTATTATATTACTTCGACTACCTATACACTTATGGTATGCACACGCAAGGAGTATGTCAAGTTTTGGAAGCATTTGCACTTTGCTATTTTAGCTATTCATCAATTATTCTATTTTACAATTTCTTATTCTTATATCGTTCTGATTTGTTTTTCTTTCTTTCTTTGATTACAGCTCTAGGTTATGAGCAGAGACAACCCTTCGACATTGGTTGAAGATGATCTGGAAATTCGAAGAAAAACTCATAGACGGGGTAAGGAACCTGTACACGAACAAATAAATCAAGCTGAGATGGAATTTGAAAGGGTCTTACATTATGGCAAAACAACATGAGCAGCAAAGGACATTCTCAGATTATGCAAGACCCACAGTTCTTAGCACGCAGTCTAGCATTGTGAGGCCACCGATTATAGCTCAGAGTTTTGAGCTCAAGCCAAGCTTCATCCAAATGCTGCAGTAGTCGGCACAGTTTAAGGGTTTGGCCGATGAGGATTCGAACAACCACATTGAGAATTTCTTAGAAGTGTGTGACATGCTCAAGATTAATGGAGTCACAGATGATGCCATCAAGTTGAGGGTCTTCCCATTTTCCTTGAAGGGGAGAGCAAAGCAATGGTTACATTCATTACCTAGAGCATTGATCACTACTTGGGAGGAGATAGTAGAAGCTTTCCTTGCCCGATATTTCCCTCCTGGAAAATCTGTGAAGCTCAAGAATGAAATATCCTCTTTTGTGCAAATGGAATTGGAGTGTCTTTTTGAGACATGGGATAGGTTCAAACATTTCCTGTGGATATGTCCTCAGCATGGGTTCCCCAATTGGATGATTATTTGTACTTTCTATAATGGTTTGAACCCAAGCACAAAGTAATTAATCGATGCTGCATCAGGAGGTACCTTAGGAAGTAAAACCCCTAAAGAAGGCCGACAGCTAATTAAAGAGATGGCTATAAATAGTTATCAGTGTAACACACGAGACAAGAAGATGGTAGCCAGACTTCATTAGATTGATACAGTCACATCATTGGCAGCCCAAGTTAAGTCCTTGAGCAAGAAGTTAGATACTCTAACTTCTCCTAGATTGGCGACAATGATGAGTTGCACTAGATGTGGGGGAGGACATGCTTCGTCTGATTGCCTGATTGCTATTGGTGGCACAACTTCAGTGGAACAGGTGGATTTTGTAGGCAATGCAATGAGAGGTCAAGGAAATCTGTAGAGCAATACCTATAATCCGAGGTGGAGGAGCCACCCAAACCTTTCTTGGAGTAATCAATGGCAATAGAAGGCCATGGCACTACTGGGTTTCCAACAACAACAACAAGTCCCGAATATGGAGAACAGAGTTTCAAGGTTGCAGAACCGGATGACTGATTTGGAAAAGGCTTTGACCAAGTTTATTCAATCTTTGGATACTAGATTTTAGTTAGTTGAAGCCACACTTCACAACCACACTGCATCATTGCATAATTTAGAGAACCAAGTGGGACAAATTGCGAAGTCACTTTCAGAAATACCTCAAGGGAGTTTGCCTAGCAACACGGAGACAAATCCAAGAGAGCATGGGAAGGCGATCACTTTGAGGAGTGGTCCTAAAGTTGACAGTAGGCTCCCTACTGAGAAGATAATAGTTTAGTCACCCAAGGAAGTGGAGGTTGAGGAAAGAGCTAAAGAGAAGGAAGTGGCACCCCCATCTTACAAGCCAAGAATTCCTTATCCCTCAAGGCTGAAAAATGACCAAAATAATGAGCAATACAAGAAGTTTTTGGGTCTATTCAAGCAGTTGCACATCAACATCCCATTTGTGGAGGCGTTGTCTCAAATGGCTCACTATGCAAAGTTTCTCAAAGACCGCTTGACAAACAAGAGGAAGTTGGAGGAGAGTGCATCTGTGATCTCAAATGCTTCATACTCGGCGGTGTTACAAAAGAATGTGCAGAACAAGAAGAAAGACCCCGGTTGCTTCATTATTCCATGCAACATTGGTAATTTGTGTGGAAAAAAAGGCATTGGCGGATTCAGGGGCTAGCATCAATTTCATGCCTTGTACATTCTTTCATAAGCTAGGCTTGGGAGAGCCTAGGCCCACTCGGATGACACTTCAATTGGCAGATCAATCAGTTAGACACCCAAGGGGCATCATTAAGGATGTGCTTATGAAAGTTGATAAGTACATTTTTTCCATAGATTTTGTGGTGTTAGATGTTGATGAGGCTGTCGAGGTTCCATTGATACTTGGGAGGCATTCTTGCGCACTTCCAAAGCTCTCATTGACATGGATGGTGAGGAATTGACATTAAGAATGGGAGATGACAAGCTGACATATCACCTCGCCAAAGCCATGCACCATTTTCTTGATTTTGATGATACTTTATACTTTCTTGACACCACTAACGAGTTGATTGATGATTATGTGCAGGAAATATTGTGTTCGGACCCATTAGAGCGGTGGCTAGATCAAGAAATGGAGAATGAAGAAATTCTGTCACTTGGTCTAGTGGACAAGGTGCAACCTACCCCAGGAGTCATGAAGAGGATGATCCAAAAGCTTAAAAGGTCAAGGAGACATGACAAGAAGTGCCCCAATGTTAGTGGGGATAAGCATTCACGAATTAAGGGTGAGGAACCCTTGTGTGGTAACAAACTCGATAATTCCCCATCTACCTTGCAAAAATTTTGTTCATCATGCTTTCAAGTTGTTACTAAGAGGGAAACATTCAGTCATGAACCCCCTTGAGATAAGGGCAAGTACGTCAAGCTTAGTGACGTTAAAGAAGAGCTTCTTGGGAGGCAACCCAAGTCATTTACTTTTTTTTTCTAGGTTTAAGTTTAGTGTTTGCATGAATAAAAGCTTTAGTGTTGTTATCTTGATTTTTACATGCTATTGTTGTGTTTTTCTTGTAGATCGTTGGTGTTTTAGTGTGTTTCATTGTGATTGGCAAAGTTTAAGGTCATTTGAGCATATTCTCATGAATCCCTGGTCAGTTTTCCACTATTTTGGTAGTCTCTGTATAATATGTTAGTGTTGCAGAATTTTTTGCAAAGTCTGCAATTTTTCTGAGTCATGCATAGAAGACACATGGCCTTGTGGAATTTCCACAAGGGCGTGTGTTTCTGTTTAGAGCTCTACTTCTCTATCTATAGAAGACAAAGGGGTGTGTGAATGCCCCTGTGAGCGACCTTCTGGCGCTCACACGCCCTTGGGGAATTTCCACACAGGAGTGTGGATCTCTGCAGAGTGAAAGGTCTCCATCCCGAGAAGACACAGGGGCATGTGCGTACCCCTTTGGATGACCTTGTGGGTGGCACACGTTCTATGCCAAGAAAACATAGGGGCTTTTGAGTGCCCATGTGAGCCCCCTGTGAACATCCACACACCCGTGTGAAATTTCCACAGGGGCATTTGGAACACTTAGAAATTTTTCTTGAGAGAACAAAGAAGCCACAAGGGTGTGTGTGTGCACCTGTGGGTTGGGCACATGGGTGTGGGGTAATTTTCACACGCCCATGTGGATGCATTCAGAGGCAAAAGGGTCATCCCGAGAGCACATAGGGGCGTGTGGATGCCCTTGTGAATGTTTGTAGAATGTGTTTCAAAGCTTTTGTGATGTATTGTGGATTTTTCTCGAGTTTTTAGCCATGCTGCTGTAATGCCCCGAAGATCGACATAGGCGTGTGAAATTTCGACACGACCGTGTGGATTCCTGCAGATTTGGTTTTCTGAGTTTTAATTGATAATTTCTTTTTAAATCTTTGCAGGAATGGCTGCTAGATCAAAGAATGCGGCCGGCAAGCATCCCCGTGAGTATTTTCCTGAGCACATGGAGTTTGTGATCCCCAAACATCTCGTTCGTTTGAGTGCATGTCAAAGCTTAAGTTTGGACAGTCGAGATTCCTCGACTTGAAAGCGTTGAGAGAGATTCAGTTGGGGGATGAGATGGCCGACGAGGTTGACGAGTTGATCTCAGTGGGTAGCTAGAGGCGATTATTGTCGATTCGAGAGGCGGCTATTCGTATGCTTACTTTAGAGGTGCTAGCATCGTTCGAGTTCGATCGTTCCTACTCCAGCTTTGATAGTATTGGTGTTATTCAAATCAGAGCCTTCGGACAGTACTATAGCATGAGCGTGACTCAATTTTTTATCAAACTTGGGCCCTTCGAGGAGGCTTACACTGACACAGAGGACTATAAGCGGCTCCCGACAGATTACCCTGGAAGCTTGACTCCTCAGTGCGCTTACAGGACATTGTGTTGCCAGGGAAATTATGAGCTGGGAGTTTCCATGGCCACATGTCTCTCCCGACCAACCTACAGATATATCCAAGCCATTCTCAGCCAATCAATGAACGCCCATGGCGATAGCACTAGAGTTTTGAGCAGACAAGAGTTGTTATATCTATACTCCATGGTACCGAGCGAGCCACTCCACCTGGGACACATCATGGCATAGTACATGCGTCATCAGGGACAGTATGCCAAGGTTGGAGTGCTCTTCTCAGGCCCCTATATCACTCAAATCATCATGGGAATGGGTCTCTTGGGCGCTATCAGAGGGGCTGAGAAGATCATAATACCATCTACCCTCAGCCTAGAGACGATGCGATTGATGGACATGATCTGCAGGTACAATGATGGTATTTATGTCATGATCATGCTACCACCAGAGACAGGCGAGGGTAAGGGTGATGCAGCCGAGGGGTCTCAGCCTGCTCTTCAGCCACAGCTAGAGCAAATGGAGACAAAGGCACCCCTATAGCACAGGAGCCACCTCCAGTGCGTATCTTTTCTCCATCTCGAGCCCATGATCATTTTGAGAGGCTCAAGAGTGTTGTGGGGTGTTACAGAGTGACTTGTCTGAGGTTCAGGTAACACAAGCTATGAACCATGCTGAGGTGATGACGAGTCTTGAGATATTACAGCAGATTCTTGAGCGAGATGTAACCTCACCTTTCATCATGAGACCCTAAGGTCCAGTGATACATCCAGTATCACCAGCAGCACCATCACCACCACCACTACCACCACCAGCAGAGCCAGCACCAGCAGAGCCAGTAGAGCAGGATAGCGACTCTTGAGGCATCTTTATTTTTATTTATCTTTATGTTTTAGCATTTTTGTTTCTGCATTTTATTTTGGACTTCTATCACTCAAAAATGACTCTCCTTCTGAGTTTATCTTTTTGCTTTTCAGCTATTTTGAGTTGTATCTTTATAGACTCGATTTTATTTTGTTTTTGTTGAGCTTTACTGAACCCCCCTTATGTATACTTGCTGATGGTCTTGTGAGACTTGGAATTGAGGAATAGTCATGGGCATGGTCATGTGGCTTTTCACATGGCCGTGTGTGCTCCATAAACCGTTGGAACTCAACTCTCGATGAATTTGGCTCCATCAAACGTATACTAGGAATTCAGGGGAGTATTTTTTTCAATTGCCCATCTCCACACACATGTTTTGATTGTTATATTTCTTTATTATGCTTGCTTGCGTACATTGAGGGCAATGCACATCTTAAGTGTGGAAGGGAGATCATATTACACATGTTGTATACTTATACTTTCATTGTTCATGCTCATGTAGCTAATGGCAGTTCACCTTAGTACAATAGTTATATTCTTAAGTTTAGGAGAATTTTGTAACATTGAATACTATCATGTTCTAGTTTTACTTGAATTTTTAGGAATTTTTGCCCGATTAACACTTGTTGCACTACTCATTCATTAAACCTTGTGGAAACTCAAGTTTGACGTTTAAGGAATTGTTTTTGTTTTAGCATGTTTCTTGTTTTAAGTTCTCTAAAAAAAAGGAGAAAATGAATAAAAAAGAAAAATAGGTGTCTATGTTGTTTGTGCATTGGGGATGGAAAGAGCTACCACCTATGAAGTATGAAGCTACTCTCATAAGTGGCATACTAGTTATACCCTAATGAGAGAAAGAGCTATCAAATGGGATGAGTGAAAGCTACTATCCTGGTAGAAAGAGCTACCACCATGAAAGTGTGAAAGCTACCTTGGCGGCCACCTAGGAAAGGGCTACCTTAGAGGATGTGTGAAGCTACTACCATTTCTTTGTGTATATAAATAAGTCCCTCTTAATAAGAGCTTTGAGAAGCACATGTTGGGTTGACTTGAGTAAGTTTACACACACTTACACAATATCGGGGGTTGTTGTCCTTTTTTACTCAAGATTTTTAGCTAGAGCAATGATTATTCTTACTTAGCGTATGAATTTTTCCTCACTTGTAGAATGCCACTTTTGCATGCTTTTAGTGAACCTAATGCCAAGAACTTTCAATTTTCTTTCTTATATGCTTGAATATTTTATTTTTGCTTGAGGACAAGCAAAAGCTTAAGTGTGGGGGAGTTTGATAAGTGCTTGTGTATAAGAAATATGAAGTATATTTTTCTTACATTGAGCATTACTTTTGTCATATTTTATATCTCATTCATGTGTATTTGTGTTTTTTTGTGCATTTAGGGTTATGGAGACAAGTTTGGAAGAAAGGAAGCAAAAGTAGACTGCGAACGTGATTATTGATGAAGTTCTTGGATTGAACAAGGGTGAAGACAAAGTTGTCCTCAAAGACATGTGGGTGTGTGCCAACCTCCATTATGCTCAAGTGAATACACAAAGTGGAGAGGCATAATGGAAGTCACACTCATATGTTCCGACTTGTGCAACATTGTTAAGAGCTTCATCAATGTGGTTTCATTGAAGATGCCACATGATCTACCACATGGATGTGTGCCCAATCATGCGGCCTCAATGAAAAAAGTGAATTCGGGAGTATTTTCGGTGAAGTACTGTAACTGTTTACTGTAGCAAAATCAATTTAGCAGTTATTGTTCACAACACACAGGAAAACAAAACTTGGAAATCCACACGGCCGTGTGGATGCCCGATTTGAGCCCTATAAATAACACTTTGAGAGTTTTATTCTGGGAATCTTCTTCCTATCTTATGTTCATTGTCTGGGGAGAGTGCAGCTATGGTTTAGAGAGCCTTTTGCTGGGTTTTAGGAGCAGTTCTACGGCATTCGACATCGAGTTCCTTTGAAAGAGAACTATTAGGGGAGCTTTTGTCAGCATCGATTTAGCGACGTGTGCCCGAGGTTTCACAATGGAACCTTTGGAGAAGACAAAGTGGCTGCTCAAGACCATCGACACGGATGATAATGGTGTTTTCTCTATGGATTGCTTACACTTACTTTCAATTTCATTGTTGATTTTGTATTGCTCCATGGAGAGCTAAATCCCTAGTGTGTGCTTGGACTTGTAAACCCTAGGATGATTTTGTTTCACTGACTCTTATTATGCTTTTTTTTAATTGATGTTTTAATTGAGTTTCAACTCATGTGCTTGTTTATTTGATTTTCCCTTAGAGTGACACTATGATTGAGAATCCATCTAGGTAATTCTTTGGAGGGGTGCCAACTTCATTAGGATTAGACTTAGTGAGATTGAAGATGGTTGAGAGAGTGAGTAGAGAGGTAGTGGAACGTCCCCTTTCACTTCCGACGTGATTTATCCTACCTCCATGTTCCAAGAGTTCTTTGTGGTCACGGTAGAGTGTAGTGCCAAGAGACAAACTCCACTTGGGCTTAGTTGTGCAAGCAATAGAGTGAAGTGTTAAAGTAATCCTTGGTGCTGGGGCTTAATCATGACCAGGGGTCTTTCGCCTGGACCAAAGGGTTAGATTTATACTAGGGAATAGGGCTTATCACTTGGAATCCCAAGAGCTCCAAGCAGTTCCACACAGTGTGAGGTGTTGAGAATATTCCTTTTGCCGGGCATAATGTTGAGGGCTAGTCACGGTTGACCTTAGGCTTGGGACCATGTGTATTTGGATTTCCATGACTCATTAAACTTAGATTAGGAGGCATAATAGTAGTCTTGCACTCGAAAGAATAGTCCTAGGGTGAGCATTATCCGAGTACCCCATTTTACCGTCGATTACCTTTCTTTCATATTCTTGCTTGTTCCCTCTTCTCTTTACTTTTATTTGCATTGATAATTTGAATCAACGTCACAACTTGGTTTTCACTATAGTTAAGTAGCAATACTTGTGTTTTCGAGCATCTATTTCCTGTGGATTCGACTACCAACTCACCGGGGTATTTTATTACTTCGATGACCCGTGCACTTGTGGTACGCACACGCAAGGGGTGTGTCACCCAATAACCTAATGATAGAGACGAGCATCATCAGCACGAGTCCCAGCCTTGCAAAGGCAAGAGTTGGAGTCAGCAGGTGTTGGTGAAGGCTTCACATCAGTCATGTTGCAATGGGAAAGAATGTCCCGTATGTACTTAGATTGGGACAGAAATAGACCACACTCACGCTTGAGTACTTCAACACCCAGGAAGTAATGCAGTGGTCCATAATCCTCTTAAAAGAACATGTTGTTGAGTACTCTGATAAACCGAGAAATGAAGGTGGATCACTGCCTGTGATAATGATATCAACATAGACAAGTAGATAGATAGTCATTATGGGTAAGTGATGAACAAAAAAGGAAGTGTTAGAATAACAAGCCCGAAAGCCAGTAAAGAGAAGGAAAGTTTTGAGCTTATTAAACCATGCACGGGCCGCTTGTTTGAGACCATATATAGCTTTGTGAAGTTTCAGATATGGAGTGAAAAAGCATAATCAACGAACCCTTTCAGTTGCTCCATGAATACAGTGTCCTACAATTGACCATTGAGGAAAACATTGTTGATATCAAGTTAATGAATAGACCATCCCTTGGATAAAGCTAGAGTGAGTGAGAACAAGCCGAACTGTTGTTGGTTTGACAACCGAACTAAATGTGTCACAATAGTCAACTCCTTCCTCCTGGTGGAAGCCCTTCGCAACAAGTAGAGCTTTATAGTGCTTAATAGAACCATCAGCTCTCCTTTTGAGCCTATAAACCCACTTATTATTATGCATTAAAGCACTATATTCAGCCTGCATAGCTTGTTACCAACAAGAGTGTTTGCTGGCTTGATGATAGGTGGTGGGTTCCTGGAGGGGAGAGGATGTAGAATCTGGGATAATAGGATGACGGGTGGTATGGAAGAATTTTGGTTTGAGGGTTTGTGTTCGGGCCTTGGTGGTCATGTGATGAGAGGTAGTATCTGAGGCCTGAAAGTAGGTGGGGGTGTTAAGATAAGGCCCAGGAGGTGTCCATGGTGGACGATCAGTGGGAGGAGACGGGGGAAAAAGGAATAATAACTGATGAGGGGTGGTGATGGTGTGGAGATGGGGCGTGACTTGCTCAAGGAGAAAGGATGGTATAGAGGTGGGTTCGGTGGTCTTGGTTATGAGAGGCACTACAGACGATTCAACATGGTTAGCCTAGGGGAAAACATCCTCATTAAACATAACATGATGAGCAACGTAAAGGCGAGAAGAAGGAACATGGAGACAGAGATAACCTTTATACTTGGAGCTGAAACTTAGAAACACACAAGGAAGAGACTGGAAATCTAGATTATGGTTGTTATAAGGTCATCAGAAAAGATAATAAAGACACCAAAAAAGTTTTGAGGAAGGCATAGTCTGGAATCTTAGAGAATAGTTTTTGATAAGGAGATTCGTAGTTCAGTAAAGCAGTAATAGTGTGGTTATGGAGAAAGGTAGCGGTATGGAAGACTTGCTTCCAGAATTAGAAGGGTAAGGAGGAATGAGCGAGAAGTGATAAACCCTTTTCAACGATGACTTTATTTCTGCATTCGGCAGCCCCGTTTTGCTCCTGAGTGTAAGGGCAGGAGACACTATGAGAGATACCATGAGAAGATAGAAAGGTGGATATATTGTGTTTGAACCATAGCCTTGAGTTAAGAAAGACGTTAAACACTTGAGATTTGTGATTAAGGAAATAAATCCAAATAAATTTAGTAGCATCATCGTTGGACACAAAACAGCGATTTCTACTAAAGGACACAAACGAGGCAGGACCCCAAACATCCAAGTACACAAGATCGAATGGTTTGCGGGAACTAATACGAGAGCTTGGAAGATGAAAATGATGACTCTTTCCTAACTGAAAGGAATTACAAACTGTAGGAAAGTTATTGGAACTAACAGGAAGACAAAATTGAGACACTAGACGATGAAAGATGTATTCATGAGGATGAGCCAAGCGATGCTGCCAACCATGTAGAGTCGTGAGGGTGCCAAGCAGTGCAGTAGATGGGGTCTGGGCTGATGATGATGATTATGTGTAGAGACAGTAGAGGCCATGGTCAATGATCCCCCCGAAGGAGGGGTATGCCTTGTAGAGCCTTAAAATACAATGGTCAGGATAAAATTCTATAAAGATAGGATTATCACAAATAAGTTTGGAAACACTGAGAAGGCTCTTGGTAAGTTGAGGAACAACAAGAATGTCTTTGAGGTAGATGGAATTAGACATAGCAGGGAAAATAGTAGAACCATAATGTGAAATAAATAATTGGCTACCATTACCAACGAGGAGTTTGTCATCACCGCGTTACTCAATTGAATTAGTGAGCTAGCTCAAATCTGTGGTGACATGATCGGTAGCACCACTGTAGAAGTACCAGGAAGGATCAACAATAGCAGATGTTGACAGATAGTTAGCTAACCGCTCAGAAGGATGAGACAGAAATTGTCGAGGCGGATAATAAGTGTGATTGTTATGATTAAAACAGTCAATTGCTGGGTGTCCCATCTTCCCACAAACTTGCTACTGAGTGCGACGGCGAGACATGCCAGAAGAAGCGTTAGAGGAGCGTCGGTTATCACGCTTGCGGCTATTGTCATGACCACGAGAGTCACCATGGCGAGATGGCGAGTGGTTGATATGAGAAAAATAACGAATGGAAGTAGCATTGGCCGAAGGGGTAGGGACCAAGGAGGGCATTGGCGAGGGCAAGATGGAAGGGTGAGCGTGCCACGTGGTGTCAAGAGCAAGCCGCTCCTCCTCCTGAAGAAGGAAGCCAACAAGTTCATCGACAAGAACATCCTCCATTTTCATCATGAAGGCAATAACGAATGGGCCATATATAAGAGCTATCAAGACCATGGAGAATGTGACCAACGAGATCTTCATTTGTAATGGGATGAAGATTTTAAGCGAGATCGTCTACAATATTCCATTTCTACTCTCTATACTCCTAGATAAATATGGAGCCTTTCATCGAGATGTGGCTCGTCCTCATTTGTTGAATTGCCTCAATTTAGTGATTTTTAGAACAACATGCAGCAATCTTTTAAGGTAATTACTAACCTATCTTTATATTATATAATAAATAAACAATAAAATTTTTAAACCCATGACTAAAAATAAGCCATGTCTTGATGAATAATACTAAGATCTCCTGAGAACAAATTAAAATAGAGAAACTAAAGGGACAAATTTAGTATAATACATGACTAAATAGGGTATTCTACTAATAAAAAAGATGATAAATATGCCCCACAATGATATATTACATCCAACCAACCATGTCATATTGTCAAATAATATTTATTATATAAAAAAAATTATTAAATATTTTTACAAAGTTCGAAAGAGGAGTCATAGATCTGGTTTTCTATAAATTACGTTATGTAGTTTTAAAAAATTGTATTTTTAAAAATATTTACAAAAATCTGTTATTTGGTGATCTCTTTAGTGTATATATTTGCATAAAATAAAATAATGTTTAAAAAATTTTATATATATATTGTTTGATCATGATGTATACAAAGTTAAATATATGTAATATAAAAATTATATTTTTTAAAAAAATATTTATTAAAATTATTATTTGACACTCATGATATTTTTTTTTCACTTACCCTTTTAAAAGTAATTTCCAACTCCACCCTTAGTATCTGACCTATTAATGTATTTGGCTTCCTCTTATTACATCGTTGAAATATAAAGTGTATATATGGGGTGCTTTGTGCATATTATCGAAAAAAAAAAGTCACTCTTTTATAAAAAAGAAATTATCACTAGTTAAAAGGGACGATCAATATATATATATATATAATTTTAAATTAGAAAAATTCTTTAAATCAACTAAAAAGTGATTTAATTAATGCTAATAAATTTTAAATATTTTTAAATAAAGTTTTATATTATTAAAATCTATAAATTCATGATTAATTATTAAAAATACTTATTTTAAAAAATTATAAAAATATGTTTATATCTTGATTTCATTTGATGCCTTTGTTTTATTTATTTATTTTTTATACAATGAACTTTTTAATAAATTTATACATACTATTAAAGTAGATGTATAATCTACTCCGAGAGCATTTCAAAGAAAAATTTTAATTTTTTTATAACATTTAAGTTTTTATTTATATTTATATAATATTAATAATTGAAAAACATTAATTAAACCTAATTATTTATGCAATAAATGATCATAAGACCTTTGAAATCTAAGGTATAAAACAGTTTCTTTGATAGGAATTGTTTAATTATATTATTTTATATATGATATTGTCTCAAAACTCCACACAAAATTTTAAAAACTCCGATGTGAAGCCGGGGAGAATGTCTAATTAATACAAAATAGGATGCATTCAACGTTTGTTTTATTAAAAGATATTATAATAAATTAATCCATAAAAAACAAAAATTAATAAGATAAAAGAAGAATGATTGTGTGAGAGACCGGCCCACCTCAGTGAGACCCAGAACAGAACTGTGCACAAGCCAGGTATTGTTTTGCTTAGTTGGGAATTAATTCGCACTCCCTCGTAGTCAAACCCACGACCTAAGCCTTTTGTCTCACTTAAAGTCAGCGCCTCTCACCAATTGATACCCAAAACTCAAGGGTTCAAGCCTAGGAAAAAGAGGTTTTTTTTTCTTGAGATCTCTTTCTATCTCTCTCTCTAAAGACATATATATATATATATATTCAAGTGCAAACTTATCACATTAACCAATTTAAAACTAACATATAAACAAACATTTTTTTATAATATATAAGCTATTATTATAGGTAAAGAAAAAAAAATTAAAAACAGAAAATAAGTATTACTAAACATGATTTATTATACTGGAAATGAACAAAAAGTCCCTCCAAAGTTCAGGTATTCACAGAAACACCCTTCTAGTTTGAATATTCACAGTTCATCCCTCCTCTTTCATACATATGAATATTTGGTCCTTGCGGTTGCTAACTCCGTGAATTTTGAGGAGAAAAGACCGAAATGCCTTGCCAGTTACATCAATGATGTGTTCTCTCTCCACGTTGGGAAGTGGAAGCGGCCACGAATCCCGAGAAGGGAGTGTTGGTTCCTATGCGCACCTTCTCTCAGTTGCCCCTTCACATTCTGAGACTTTCCCCTTCAGATGCTGAGAGTTACACACATTGAAGCCCTTTGTTCAACTGAAGGTATTGAGAAGAAGTTTGCCAGAGCATTCCCCGGGTCTTCATTGTTGTTTCCTTGACACCATCTCCATACTCTTGAATCAGCGAACCTGAAGGTATTAATGGAAGATTGTAGGGTTGTTTACATCGCTTTTTTGGGTTTCTAGGGTTTTCGTAATTGAAGGTTTTTTAATTTTTATTTGTTGTGTATGATCCAGGCTTAAATTTGGAAAGTTGTCATTCTTTCTCAAATGGAAGATGATGTTTATAAACATTTGGTTTTAGTTTTAGCTTTGTCTTTTTCTTGCCTGTGTTGTTGACCCCTTAAATTAATCGGTTTTCATTTAAATAAATGTGTTTCCACTTATAATTTCTAGTTTCCACTTAAATATTATTGATAGTTCTTTAATCCTTCTTGGTGAAGGTATTGGACATATGGCAACTAACCTTGTAAACGGCAGGTGTTATTTGGTCTCTATAGCGGAAACGATTGCTGAGTTAAGACAAAACATGAGTTCTAGGCATTTAGAAATCATCCGGAGTACTCCTTTCGCATCGTTAATGGAAATTGAACCTATACTACAAGAGAGGGGATTGCTCGATGCTCTGTTGCAGAGATACAATGAGCACTACCAAAAATTTAAAATTGGTGAAAGCTTGTTGACGTTTAGGAAATTAATTTTATATCAAAAGAAATAATTTTGGAAATAATATTATATCAAAAGAAATAATTATTTAGGAAATAATATTATACACACTTTGGAAATAATATTATATCAAAAGAAGGTGAGAGCTTGTTGACATATTTATTACACACACTTTGGAAATAATATTATATCAAAAGAAATAATTACTTAAAATAGAGGTCACCCTAAAATATTTAGGAAATTAATTTTATTCCTTTTTAACTCACCATCACTCTTCTATCATAACTCATTATATCTTTTTATTTAACTTAAAATAAACTTGCCTATATGATCATAGCTTAAGGCCCGTTTGATGAGCATAATAGGATAAGGATGGATAGAATATGAGAACTAGATAAGGGTAGGAAAAGATATGAGCATGATAAACTCATATCCTATCTTATATTTGATGTGCATCAAATAAGGCATTAGATATGAATTTTTTTATTATATTTCACGTTTGAAGTGGACTAGTAGGATATGATATAAATTGCATGTAAATAGACATAATTACTCTTCATAATAAAGTTATATATTTTTTAAATAAAACAATAATAAAATAGATATTTTTTTAGATTTTTTACTTAATGATTTACTTATCGATATATTTATTAGTTTCCATTAAATTATTAAAAAATACATAACCTATAAATAATGCCGACAAATATTCTAAAAATTATAAAAAATAGCCTAGACTTTGTACATGTAGCAAAATAAATAGATCTGAGCCTCTTTCACATCACAATAAAAGGAAAAAAATTCAACCAGAGAATAAAGATAAGACATAACCAAAGAAGAGATTCAAGAGATTCAAGAGATTGATGGGGAACCTCTTCAACCTCTACGGATGGTAAAAATTCTACTTAAAATTGTGGACCCCACCTCCCTTAAATAAGAAAGAAAAGATAGACACCACCTCCATTAAATAAGAAAGGACAAAAAAAAACGGTTGCTTTTATTTTTACATTTTTTAGCCCGTCAAATCCCTCTATCTTCTTTCCTAAAGCCAAGAGCCTTCTCTTCCATTTATTTCTTCACCCAACCGGAACTCCCTATTCCTTAACCTCACCGTCGACCTCATCGTTAGCCATGCCATCGTCTTTGGTTTGGAGCTTCAAAAAGGTGATCCATGTTGTTGGCAATTAGGTTGCCAAGTTTGTGGGTAAAATGAGATGATATTAGCTTATTATATTTTTTAGCCCAACTGGTTAATTCTTCTTTGCTTTGCTAGTAAAGAATATTAGTTTGTATTGATAGCATGTGCCCTTATTTGTCTATTTGGTTGATTGCTTTGTTTTAGTTATGCCCACAAGGTGTTTATTGAAATGTTATTTTCCTTGAAACATGATTTTTGGCTATTGTATGGCTAAATTATCTTGTGATTAGATGTTTAGTGTTAGATAGAGTAGAAAGTGAGTCTTTGAATTTTGCTATGTGCTTTAATCCATGTTTTGGGTATTGTTAAATTATTGTTTTGAGCTATTTTGATTATGCTTTTAGGGTTGTTCAAGAATGATTGATCTTGTGTTCGAATGAGAGTTAGATTTTGGAGATCTCCAGGTAAGTAAACCACATATAAATCGATATATATATGTATATGCAAATTTCTGATTCATAATTATTTAATTAATTCGGGTTTTACTGTTTAAAGAAAAAAAGCATTCTTATACTATTCAAAAATTCATGTTTTGACTATTATGACTATCTTTCAAATTCAGAACTTATAGATATTCATAAATTATTTATTTTTGTAATTATGATAATGAGCTTAAATACGGATTATTATGAGTTTAGCTTGTATACTATTTTGTTTTTATTTGTGAGGTACTAAATTCTTTGGGAATCATTATTTAAAGTTATAATTATAAACCCAGCTTTTTGATCACTTGTATGTAATTAGTTATCTGATTAATTATTTGGGTTATTAACTATACTTATTTAATTAATGGATAATTTGCTTTGTTTTACCGATTAATGTATAGGAATGTTAAGATTTTATATTTTGGTAATAGTGGGCCCTATATGGGCTTAGGGGTCTTACACCAAAAAGTCTCAAGACTTAGTGGCTCACCCCTATGCCTATATATAAACCTATTACATTTCTATCACACAACCGATGTGGTACTATATTTCCAACACCCTTCCTCAAGTTCAACTCGGTCGAACTTGCTCAGACTTGTACACCATAGGTCTGTTTACCAGGACTTGTACAATACTTTGTGTCTCAGAGGTCCTACACACATGGACTTGTACACTACTTGTGTCGCAGAGGTCCTACTCACATGGACTTGTACACCACTTGTGTCTCAGAGGTCCATTTTTTTAATATATATATTGGGCTCCACTATATTTATCTGATACCATGTTAAGATTTTATATTTTGGTACTAGTGGGCCCTATATGGGCTCTATATGGGCTTAGAGGTCTTACACCAAAAAGTCTGAAGACTTAGTGGCTCAACCCCTATACCTATATATAAACACATTACACTTCTATCACACAACCGATATGGTACTATATTTCCAACAAGAAATATTGCTATTTTTCTTATTTGTTTGTTAAAGATATTATTATTTGGAATAATTGGAATTTTTTTTGTTTGAAAACGGGATCACTGAATTTCAGTATTATTACGTTAACGATAATTTCGGACCCAACATATTTTTTATGGAAACTTGTAGTCCCCATTTAACTATGCACTAACCCTATCACTGGGGTTTAAAACACTGACCATGTCGACACGTACTTCTGACATAGAAGCTATAGTTTTGCATAGTTCCATCGGTGAAGAATAACGGCTTCTGATATTCAGTCTTAGGTCACCAAGAGTAAATATATGAGCTCTGAAATCTGACTCGGATCACCGAGTTTAAATAAATGAATTTTGATGTTTTGTTTGGTATTAGTTGTTTGGGGAACTTATATGCTAGTTAATTTGGTAAATTAAATCCGTTTTAAATTATTTTTTATTTCTGGGTTTTATTTGTATAATTATTTCATTATCTTACATTTTGTATGTTTTTAGAAATTATTGAATTTTGTGATCTTGATATTTTTAGTGGTTGCTTACTGGGCTCCCAAGCTCATTAAGTTGTTCTCATTTCCTTTCAGATTAGGAGTAGGGTTGAGTGGTGGACAGCTTAGCGAGGTCGTGAGCAAGTCGTCATCTAGTGTTTATCAAGTTAATGAACTTCCTTTGTTGTGGACTTAGAACTTCTTGTCTTTTGTTTAATTGTCGTGTGAGACAATTGTTGTTTGTTTTCGTTGTATTTCGAGCATTGTGCCTCTCTGTTGCTTTTGAAAGTTAGTGTCTTTGTCAAATGTTGTTTTATCTAGTGTGAGACAGGTATTTAGGCCTTGCGTGCCTACTTGGTTATGGCCCTTGTAGGTATACGACCATTTGTCAACGCTTCGGGTTCGAGGCGTGACAAAAATATTGGTGCCCTTGGTTTGATGAACAAAAGAAAGGATAAAATAAAACCTTAAACGAGGAGAGAAACCAACTAAAAGATAAAAAAAGTAAATTTAATTTTTTTTAATCACATCCCGTTTGTATCTGAACTCTCCCCATATGATTAGTTATTGTTTGTAGGATAAAGTGGGTTAAGATATTATATGCTATTGACTCATCAAACAAAAGATAATAATAGAATATGATAATCTATCATATTTTATTGTTCTTATTTTGTTCACCAAACAAAACCTTAATGTGTTTTTTAAAGCCCACTTAATCAATTAGAGATGGCAAAGCCTCAATCTTTATCAAAAGCAAAACCAATTTTTGTTTTAGTTTTTAAAAACAGTCCTATATGCTCTTTGTAAATATGATAAATTTTATATTTGGAACTTCTCCATCGTATGCAACTACTCTTGAATTATGAGGTCTCCCTGTCAAACTATAGCTATAAGCTCAAGTTAAACTACGGTGTTACTAGGATCAATGTCAACTGTGTTGGTTTTTTTTCTTTTCTTATTATGGTGCTTTCGGTTGACTCTAATGCTCAGGAACGCAGGATGATTGCTAGGTGTGCATGAGGCAATGTGGAATGTCTTATAGCTATTCCTATTTATCTTCATGATTGCTTTACTAATGAGAAATGATGGGTAAATGTCTTGACTGGATAGTGTACTATAGTCATTTTTTATTTTGAGCATTAAACTTCAATTTATATCATTTTAGTCATTTAATTTTAATTTATGTTCACTGGAGGATATTAAATGTATTTTAGAGAGAATTTGATAATGTATACGCTAGATTAATTTACCACATCAACACTAGTTCACTCTGTTATTTGCATATGCAGGCAAGATATGTCATTAAAAAGAGCAAATTAACCACTCTTATTGACGCAACACTTGCCACGCCAGTTCGGTGAACTAGTTAATAATAGTGGCCACGTGGCTCTTTTTGATGACATGGCATGTCCTCATATATGTATATGAAACCGCGAACTAGTCGATGTGGCAAATTTGACATACATGTCATCAAATTATCCCCGAAATCCTTTTGGTAACTCCCGGTGAATAAAAATTAAAGTCCAATACTCAAAATAAAAAAAAAAATACCATAGTTCTGTATCCACCCAAAAAAATTACCCGAGAAATAACTCTTCTAGATATTCATCTTCCAATGGCTACCCCAACCTTTAAAATAACTTAGAGGCTGTTTGGTTACCTGTAAGTAGTTGTAGATAGCTCTAATGTAAGTGGCTTTACATATAAGTGACTGTTTGGTTTGCTGTAAAAGTTCCACATACATGTAAATGAACTTACATCTCACCCACTTTTACAATATTTCAACTTACAGCAAAATTTGTTGTAAGTTGAAATATAGTAAAGTAAGTGGTATTCACTCACCATTATATTCAATTAAAAATATTTAATAAATTAAGTTATCTTTAAATTTAATTATAAAAATACTTTTAAGTAATAAATTTAAAGAAATATTAAATATTTATATGATTAAAAAAATTTATGACAAAATTTTTTTTTATTGAAAATATTATATTGTTTTAAATATACTTATAAAATATTTTTAAGTAATAAAATTAAATAAATATTAAATATTTTAAGAATTTACTATTTATATGATCATATATTTTTATGAAAAATAATTTTTATTATTGAAAATATTATATTGTTTTTAAAAATTATTTATAAAAATATTTTTAAGTAATAAAATTAAATAAATATTAAATATTTTAATAATTTACTATTATATGATTATATATTTTTATGAAAAAATATTTTTTATTATTGAAAATATTACATTGTTTTTAAAAATTAATTATAAAAATATTTTTAAGTAATAAAATTAAATAAATATTATATTTTTATAGTTTAGTATTTATGTAATTAAATATTTTATCATAATTATTTTTATAAAATTAATTATAATTTTTTTCAAGTAATAAAATTAAAGAAATATTAAATATTTTTAAATTTATTAAATTAATTAATTATTATTATTTAAATTAATGTTAATGAAGAGTTTTAAATAATTAATAATAATAATAATAATAATAATAATAATAATAATAATAATAATAGGTAATGGAGTAATCTCACCAACTCACATAGTAATTATATTTTTAAACTTACATCTAACCAAACAAATAAAAAATAAATATATCGTTCTTAGTTACAGCAAACCAAACAGCAATGATGCAAGATAAAATACAGCATTTTCACTTACACTGTAATTTCACTTATATGTAATTTTAGTTACAGACAACCAAACAACCCTTAATAAAATGTTTGAAAGTTTTACCATTGAACACAAATGAAATCAAAGTATTCATGGTGATATTTTACAATTTGTAAGAATTTATTTTCCTAAAGTTATCTCCTCCGACCAACAATTGGTGTATATACATCTAATGCTCCAGTGGGAAGTAGATCCATCAAGGCCTTTTGTTCAGTTTCATATCTGGTGCTGCTTATAATCTTGAACCATTGGCTCTCAGGGCTGCACGTTTCATATCTCAAACACTTACAGAAATTGGTTACAATGAAACCTTCAGGACTAACATCTAAACAAACAGCACTCCCATTGACGGCCATCTCAGAGGCAATGTGCATTTTTGAGTCAGATATCAGCTTCCATTTGGAACTAGACTCACCACATTGAGTTCCGAGCTTCGGAGGCTTTCCAATGTCTTCAACTTGTAGGCAAAATCCTGAGCTCTTTTCCATGATATCATCTTCTAGTGTGTAATTCCAAGAATCTGATTGAGCACAGGGACCAAGCTCCAATTTAAACAAAGATTTCTTTTGAATACATAGTCCAGTTAATGGATGGAAGATAATGTTGTACTGCGGGACGTTGGAAAGGCCAGGCCCTGCAAGATTTTAAAAAACACAGCTTTTAGTAATTTCATAATCAATGATGTCTTATTTCATGCATTTTAGACGAACACTCATCGTAAAAATACCTTGAAAGGGTTTCTGAACACCAGCAAGTCTATAAACAAATCTTTCATTTCTGGCCTTACTCCAATCCCGGCTTAACACGCCGTAAGTCTCGTCAAAATCAAGCTGTCCCTCTCGGCGATAGTAGCTACCTTGTAATGCCCATATAGCCCAATCCAGATCCAATTCTGCTGCCACACTAAGAAAGCAACTGAGAAAGAGGTTATCAGCTAGACTGTTACCCATGACATCCACACCAAATTCCGACAGGAACAAAGGCCACCCATCTTTTAGCAAGAAGCCTCCCTTTCGAATAAAGTTACTAGTTGCATTTCCACAAGCTTCATTAGAATTTCCATTCTGCCAGTCCTGGCCATCTGAGAACCCATACCAATGCAGCTCAAATACTAGCTTATCAGTAAACGGCAACTCTACTTGCTTCATAGAAAGAAAGCTAAGGTCCTTGTCATAATCCAAGCCAGACAGTATAGCTAGAATTTCTGGGTTTGCTGAATGCACTGCCTCTGCACCTCTTTGCATGTATCTAGTTTGTCCAAATAGAAAAAGAATGTATGGAGTCAATTTAGCATATCCTACTGAGTGAATATTTTTCTTTACAGTTATATAACTAAGCATACTTGTACCAGCCATCGAGAGTTTGATTAGGACCCCTGAGCTCATTTCTTAGGCTCATGCCAACTACATTTGTTGATCCTCTGAATAATGTTGCCATTTTAGTGAGAGCCTCCAACCACTCTTCAGGATCAAAGAATTTGTCACCAAAGAAGCCATTGTCATCAAGCTTGCTACAGCACCAGCCAGGTTTGGTTATTTGATTGTCAAGTATAACCATGATGTTGCTGTCAGCTAGATTTGACACCACAGCCTGTTGAATTTTCATTGCATGTTAAGAACAACATCTGACTTATCCAAGATAGGAAATATGCAAAGTGCTAGCTTATAAGTTGCAATTCAGAAATTGCCCACATAAATCTCATCTAGGGTATAAACTAGGGGTGTAAATGATACACCTCTACTCGCAAGCTACTCGGGCTCGGCTCGGTGAAAACTCGAACTCGGCTCGGTCACAGTCGAGCCGAGCTCGAGCTCGAGTAGCTCGAGTAGTCGAGCGAGCCGCGTTCGAGTATTGTGATACTTGGCTCAAGTGCTCGCGAGCCTAATCGAGCATGTATGTATATATATAATATTAGATTTATTTGATAAAAATCAAGAGGAAAAACTTTCGAGCTCGAGCATAATGTTTATGGTTATTTTCAGCTTTTTCGAGCTTAATCGAACGAGTTCGAGTAGCTCGATTTGTGTACCAAGTCGAGCTTGAGCTATAAAATAAATACTTGATCGAGCTCGAGCCGAGTATCGAGTACCGAATTTTCAGTCGAGCTCGAGCTCGAGCTCGCTACTGCTCGGCTCGAACTCGATCGATTACACCCCTAGTATAAACTAGTAGGTTTCCATGATAAGAAATGTGTAACAGCACATTAGTCATCATTAAAAGACATACATGAAATGCTCTAAAAAGACCATGGAAAGCTCATCTCAAAGATTCACCAGAGAATAATTAAAAAATTGTAGCACATGATAGTGAAATATTAAAGGACCTCTTGTAGGTTAGGGCATGGTTTGTCTCATCAAGAGGAGGACGAGAAACTTAACATCTGTACTTCATTGCTTGATTTTGGTTATGAACTTCAAGTCCTACAAGTATGAAATTAACTTTGATGCAGGTAGGGTGAAAGATAACATGAACCATCACAGGTCGATTGTTAAACTTCTGTCAAAGTGCGTATGTCCAGAAAAAAAATTAGGCTAAGATTGTACAAAACCATCACAGGATGATGGTATTAGGACAATCACAATCACATAAATAGGTAATTAAGTGTCATTTCTCCTTGGAAAAAAAAAACCTTTGCTCTAAAAAGTATCGCATGACATATAATCAACATCGTGGTTATCCTTTCAGGAATCTCAGATAAGACTGATTACTTCAAGAGTTCTCAAATTTATGTTACTCAAGAACTTATACTATCAATATAAATATATAAAATAAAAATCAAAGGTTTCAAAGGTAATTGTTCCACAGAAATTTATGGTCCATAACAAAAGTAGGAGTTACCTGAACCACAGCCAGTTGACATAGGTTAACTTGGTCATAGGGTCGACAAATTCTTATGTAGCATGAGTCCAGGGAAACAGTGATGAAGAACTTAGTAATTCATCGATCAGGATCTATGTAGTTTTGCTGGCTTCAATTAACATTAATGTCATATTAAGCTCCCAGTTTAACTAGAACTTGTAGCTTTTAGCTAGATTCATTGGATGTTTGGTTCAGTATCTCAGTCCCCCCAACCATGCAAAACTTATTTGATATTTGTCAAATGAATTTCCATTTAAATGATGACCAAAGTACTTTTACAAAATTCTAAAATATAATTCACATAATAGAACAGCAGGGATATCCTCTGAAATTTTTTTTACTCAAATATTTATCAAGAGAAAAGTTTAAGCTAACATAATGCTTAAAGAAGATCTTTTAACTAAAATATAACAGTTTTTAGCTAAGTTTGTATTGACATCGTACAAAGACAAGACCAATGAAATTAGATTCTGCACAAATCATACTCTACTGGTAACTATAGGTAATTATATTAGCTTACCTTCGAACATTCAGTAATATATCAGCTAGTGAATGTCTAACTTTTACTTGTTATTTATTGCCAATTAGTTGCATTACCTGAAACACCCAATCTCCTAAGAGGCAATTTAGCATAGAAAACGAAAAACAACAAAATTAATTAAAGAAAAAGGTTTTCAATAGTGTTTGCAAAGTTATCCCAAAATACAAGCCAAATGCCTAACGAATAGGTAATTCCTGAATAAGGCTCTTGATTTCCGTAACATGAAATAAGGAATAAGACCCAAAAGCAAAAGCATTGAATTGGTGAGAGATACAAGTAATGCAGGCACAGAAGCTGTTTTTCAATCAAATTTGCTGAAAAAGTTACCAAAATTTTATCAGATCAAACAAGTTATAATAAGAAATTAACACCTCAAGATTAGTCCAATGTTTGAATTCTGTTACCACAATTTTAAACCCACAAGTACAAGAATTGCGGATCATGCACAGTTAAAAATCTCTCAGCTGAAAGACAGTGACCTGAAAAGCTTGAAACAGGGTAAGATCCATGATCTCCGGGTTATTGGCCTGGACGCCGGCGGCGGCCTCCATCAAACCAAGTCGCAGAAGGGACGCCCGAACGGTGAGGGACGCCAAGGACGGATCAGAGAGAAGATCAGTAGGCCAAGTAAGCCTCACACAATTGAAGCCCATAGATGCGATGCGCTCCGATATTGTCTTGATGGGCTGTTTGTCGAGCCCCTCCGCCACCACAGTCTCCATGTGAGCTGCCCAGTTCCCGCAGGCGAGCTTCACTCGCCGCCCCGCAGCATCCACAACCCATCGTGAGCTTGTGGAGAGTGGGAGGGATGGGAGGGATGTGGATTCGGTAAGGAGAGAGGTTGGACAGAGGAAAAGAAGGAAGGAGAGCAGGATGAACATGGCGAGTGGTAGCTGGGTTTGGATGTCTTGGGGTTCACCGTTCATTGAAGAAGAAGACTTTGGTTTTGCAACGCGTGCAAGAGATTCTTAGAAGCATTCTTGGAAGGAATTATATGGCATGGATTGATGATTGCAAAAGGAAGTAAAAACGGAATTGTTTGGATGGAGTATATTACAAAGTTATTGGCTAGTCGGAAAGGGAAGCCGAAGAGCATGGATATTTTAATTTTATTAATATTTATGGAGTTTTAAAAACCATAAGATAATCCCTCTCTTATAGACACCCTTTCTTTTGATCCTATATTATAAAAATTATTATTTTCATCCACCATGTTTTGGATTGAGCAAATTAAGTCTCTTTACTAATGTGGAACCCACTCCTTGATTAGATCCCTAACCTTAGATATACTTTAAAAAAATGTTTAAATTTTAAATATCATTATTTCATCAGTATTGTTTGATTTAAATTTTTTTTTTCTTTTACTTATTTAAACCATGATCTCCACAACTAAGTCTTATCTTGTTGGGAGTTCATGTACATTGAAATTTGGTGAGAGAACGTGTTTCCCTTTCTCTATGATGGATTGCCCAGTGAAGATGACAACAAGATCTAGAATAGCAAGCATGTTTGCAGGTAGGTGATCGTAGAATACCTACACCTAAATAAGATTTGCTTTATGTTATCGTCTTCTTTTTGTATTATGAGTTCTTTTTAAATCCTCAATTATAGCTATTAGGTCTTGTCAGATTATCATCATTTCTAGGAGTTAAGCATAATTTTTAAACCATGTTTATAATTTCTGATTCTGTTTAGTCTTTTGTTTGATAATAGATCTTCTATGGATTTTTTTTAAGCATATTGTGTTGATTCGTACTCACATCCTTGCCAGCAATAGAGCTAAGAAACCTTTCTGTGAAAGGGAATTGCTTGTGGGCCGTGTAGTTTCACTTTTTTGCATTGTTACCCCTACCTATCTTTAATTTTAATGCCTTGTTGAATGGTCTCCTAACCTCTAGTGAAATTCATATTATGCCCTAAAGATCTTTTATACTGTTAGGGCAGAGGAATTATTGATTGTTCTCATTTGATTAGTTTCAAATATCTGCTTTTGATATAGCAAAAATTCCTCATCAATTTTAGAGGTCTTAGAGATAGAATTTAGAGGGTTGTAAAATAAAAGAATTGTAGAGTTTGATGTTATTTAAGTACCTGTAAAATTTCAGATTTTATACGCCTATATTTTATGAGATATGATTTTATTAGTAAACTATCTCGGATGGTATATCTATTGATGTGTTTTCCGCAAATGCATGGGTCGCACACAAGTAATATAGTGGTACCCCATGAAGGGGTAGAGTTGTCGAACCTTAGGGACTAGACTAAAAATACTTGCTCAACACTAATCTTTAGTGAATAATGAATTGGAGATAGGATTAATTCAAAGAAAAGGGAAAGTAAATAAGTAAAAAAAAAGGCAACAGATGAAGATAATAGGTAACTGGGTTGAGTGTCAAGAACAAGAGAACAATGCCACGGGATGTTTCCTAAGCACTTACTGATGCTCACTCGCTCTCAAGGTTTACCAGGTACATTCTTCGGTTCTAGTGTGTGCTCAAAAGCAATATTGCAACTAAGGCTCTCCATTACATCGAGGTTTGCAAAGAAAACTATCGGTTCAAGTTCACCAAGTTATACCATTGCCTAGGGTAACAACAGTTGCGACAATCCACCAACAAGTTTTACCTAAGAAACTACACAAATCAAGCATATCAAGTTTTGCAATACAAGATTTAACACAAAAATTAAAAGAACTCCGTAAATCAAGAGAAGTACAAGTGTTTAAAGCATACAAAGTGACAAAGTTCCCACCCCGGGGCACAGTGGCCGGCTAGCCCCTCATGGATGGGTACAACATGGAAGAGATAACACTAGATTAAAAGAAAGAAGACATGACTCCCTTCTCTTTGAGGTTTGCCTCTAATGTCAAGCTCCGTGTGCGAGCACCACTTTCCTTGTGCCTCCAACTTGCTCCTTGATGCCTTAGAAGGTGTGGATAAGCTTGATCTTCACTCTCATCGATGTCCTCCCGGTGGAGAAGAAGATCCCCGAACAAAGATGATCTGAAACCCTAAAAATTGGAGTTAAAAAGGGGAGATTGGGGCTCAACACGGTCTGCGCACGAGCATGTCCAGACCGTGTCATGTCAGGGAAGAACTAAGTGAAATGGCATGCCCATGCTTGGAAGATTCAGCAGAAGGGACACGGTCGTGTCTTGACCATGAAGTGGTGTGACACAAGCGTGTTAGGAGCACCAGCGCGTGTCGCCTATTCTTAAATAAAATTGTCTTCGGCCTGAGTTTTTCAGTGGCATGGACACGATCGTGTCCTGATCGTGTCAAGCTTGAGAACACTCTTCTACAAAGATTTCTTCCTTGATCAACATCAGGCTGAGATATTCAGTGGGTGTGATACAAGCGTGTCCCGCTCGTGACCGGATCGAGTATTTGAGCACTTTTTAAGTATTCACTCGTTTTCTTCCTGATTTCACTCCAAATTGCATCGAGCCCCCAAATTCCTGCACATATAACAAAAATACCCAGAATAGCACTACTCATGTATAAAAGTAAACTTAAGAACAAGTAAAATGATAGATTTAGGGCATGAAAACATGTATACAAAGTGCACTCATCATCTGTGCAGAACATCAAGATTGATGGGCATTTTTGATGGTCTAGAGATTGATTTGGGTAAGGTGAAAAATAGGAAAGTTGTTTTCTTTTCAGTTATCTGATTGTTAGTATAATTTAATCACTTTTGGATTAGTAGGTTGAGAGATATACATGTTTGAAAGGGATATGTAAGAATTATGATTCTACAAAAATAGTTGAAGGTTCAAATGAATGTTATAATTTGATTAGTTCTCTAAATAATGTGAATTTCAAATGTGCTATTGTCTTAGATGTCTACGTTTCTCAGAATCTTGAAATTTGCGATTTGAAAAAGTATATATAAAGTTGTGAGGGATCTATTACTCAATGGTCATTATGAAATTGTTCATATGCCCTTAGAGTGGATAATAGCTATTGTACCCTCATAAGATCCATATTTGGGAGAGTATAGTGATAGCTTGATCTTTTGCATTTGTACCCTTTTGAAAACTTTCTTGCAAATCTATGATTATTGTAAAATTCATTTTGTTGGTGAAGCTAATGGGTTACTTCCTAATTTTAGGGCATAATGGAGGAACTTGATTTGCCTTAGATTGCAGTTTTTGGGCATTAATCAGGTAAGTAACATCACATATAAATGTATATATGTATACATATATTCTGATTACCGACAATTATGAATTATTTTGTCATTTTATTAAGTTTCTTATTTTTTAAAAAGTTGCTTATATAATATTGAATCCTTTATTGGGTTTTAATTAATTTTCTATTATTATATATTTATTATAATTTTGAATTATTTCTCTTTCTCTAAAACTTCAATTCCCACATTTGATTATATTTGTTAACCTTTGATATCTTAAGCTTGTTAATTAGTTTGAACATAACTGGATTATTTTTACTGTAAAGAAGTGGGATCATGAGTATGTTTTTATGTTTGTTTGACAAATTATTCTGCAAATTCTGTTATGCCTTATAACCTGTCTGAAATTCTGTTTGAAATTCTAAAATTCTAAAATTATGTTTGGTTTTTGGATAACAAAGTTATTTTGATATAAATAAGTTTAGTCTCCATTTAACTAGGCACTAACCCTATCACTGGGGGTTAAACATAGACTTTGTCAACATGAAACTCTGACTCTATGAAGAAACTATAATTTCACACCATTCCGTCGATGAAGAATAACTACATCTGATATTTTGGCTCGGGCCACTGAGGGTAAACAAATGAGCTCTGATATTCTGGCTTGGGTCACCGAGGTAAACAAATGATCTATGATATTTTGTTTTGTCATAGTTATTTGGAGACATATTTTTTTGTTGTTATTAAATTGTATTTTATTGAACCACTTTGGTTTTATGAACTATATTTTTGATAAATATTTATGCTATCTGATATGATCTGTTTCTTTTTTTTAATTCTCTAAATTGCACATGATTCTAAAATTTTTAGTGGGTTACTTACTAGGCTGTCAAGCTCATAATCTTATTTTTGAATTTTTTTTCAAATCCAGAGTAAATAGTACAACAGACATGTACTTGATCCTTTCTAAATTTGAGTTGCCATTCTGTCTAAGTGAGTAATTGTTTTATTTATAGAACACTAACTTACATTTGAAGTTGGAATTTTGAACTTTATAAATTTTTTATTTTGACTTTTGAAATTACATCTCTTTTAGATTGTCTGTTTGTCTTGAAATAGGTTCTGAGGCCTTGCATGCCTATTGTGCTATGCACTACGGGTATACGGCCGTTTGTCGGCACACCGAGTCTGATGAGGCTGGTTTGGGGCGTGACAACTAAATTGTATTTAGTTACGCTAATGTGGCTTAAAATATTAATAAAAAAATTATTAAAATATTATAAAAAATTTAAAAAATTAAAACTTTATTAAAAATAAAAAAGTAAAAATTATTAATATTATAAAAATTAAAAATTTATTAAAAATTATAAAAACCCATGTGTACATTTGTTTTTCTTTTTCTTTCTTTTTTTCTGCTTGAATTCTTTTTTTCCATTTATCTTCTGGATTGTCTTTCCCATTTTCAAGTTGAGATGGTGCCTCATCTATCATCATCTTTCAATTTTTGAAGTCTGCACAGTAAAAACCCTTTTTGTGGATGCCCAATATTCCTAATAAAAGGGGTTTTCTATGGCATTATTATTATATATGGTTATGAGAGAACTTCACGAGGAACAAGCATCACTCTTTATCAATATACATGAGAATTTTGTGTAATTTTATAGATTTGTAATTTGCTGGTTTTTTCCTAGGATTTGAATTCTTATGGCTTTTTAATTTTTTTAATTTTTTTTTAGTTATAAAAAATTGGATGAGCCATGGAAAGAATTTGTATGCTCTACTTTTTAGTTAGGTAGGAAATGAAAAACTACCTTACTCATTAATGGTTTTCATGCTAAATAAATTAAAATATCATTTTTCTTCCCTGCTTGCCATTCTCCTAAAATTAAAAAAATAAAATAAAATTACCCTAAAAAAGACTTATAAAATAAAAAAGTACAAGTGGATGTAAATTTGTACTGCATGTTATCCATCAACAAGCATGTTGTGCAGTTTCATGATGCCATTCTTCAGCATATCAAGCACCTCTTGTATTTGTGGATGACTCCATATTTTCACTTTTATAGGTATTTTATTTTATTTTTCATTTTACCGTCTCACAATTTATGTATAGTAATTAAATTAGTTTATTTATTTATTAATTTTTTAAAAGATCGGATATGGTAGCAGTTTGATAAAAACTCGTAAGTTTAATTACTGAAATAGTTCATGTACTTTTCTCTCTCTTCTCTTTTGATCCCAACACTCCACATTCCTCCCATAAGTTAAATCAAATCTAAATCGTTAAATTGACGTTTATTTTAACTGATATGGTTGTGTTTTATAATAAAATATTAATAAATAATTAAAAAAATTATTAAAAATAATTAAGAAAAACTTAAGTTTATCCATTCTCCTCCTCTACAAGCTCGAGCACCTCCTTCTTCTTCTCCACCGCTTTTTTGGGCCACCTCCTTTTCTTTTTTTCATTATGAGCACAAAAGAAAGAATGACAAAGATAGAGTTACAAGAACAACCCTTTGACAAGGGTTTAGTCATGTATTTAGACTACACCATTAAGGTAGCGTTTGGTTAGATGTAGTTGAAAATGCAATGGATTTCAATTTACAATGTAGTTGTAATTACTATATTTAAAAATACGATGAGTGTTAAATCTAGTGTTTGGTTTGATGTAGTTGGAATGCTGGATTATAAAATTTTGTGTTTAATTGGAGGGATTTATAAATATGGATTTGATATATGCTCACCTAAGATAAGATTACCTTATATTTAATGATCAGTAGTATTTATTAATTATAAAATAAGTAGTTATATATATATTTTTAAATTTTGGTCGTAATAGTTCAATTTATATAAATATTTCTATAATCAATAAAATAATTTTTAAAAATATCAAACCATAGAGAAATAAATATCTTTCAGTAAATATATTTCATTTGTCTAATATTTATATAAAATATATTATGCTTATCCATCTAATTTAGTTTAGCCCTAAAAAAATATTTTTAAGCATATATTGTGTAGTTTTATGATAAAAATAATATATTAAATTAATAAATATCTTCTTTGGAATAACCCATAACATATTTTCATTTAAAAAATAAAATAATTAAATAATTAAAAATGATAAATTAACTAATTTAGGATAAAAAAAACTATATATTTTTTGAATTTAAAATTAAAATAATTGTTTGGATATTATTGGTAGAGGATTTAAATTTAAAATAATACTCTTAAATATATTTAAACAGTTAACAAAATTAGAATATTTGCTACTATATATATTTGATAAGTGGCTATAATGATGATCAAATAACCAACATCTAAACCTCACGTGACAATCATGTGAGATATATTTTATAAATTAAAATCCCGCACTTAGAACTACGCCCAAATTGGACGTAGTTTAAAATCCATCAAATCCTTACTTCATTGTAGTTCAAAGTCCTTTGATTTTTTAAATCCATCTAAACAAAGGATTTTCAATGATTTTGTAATTCTAACGGTCTGTTTGTTTTGCAGGATTTGCAAATACTTGGATGTGAAAATCCCTGGATTTTAGAAATCCCCCGTTTGTTTGAAAGGATTTCAGAAGTCCATGTATTTCCAGATCCCAAAAATGAGGGATTTTGGAATTCGGCCAAAATGGCCGAATTCCAAAATCCATGAGTTTTGAATCCACTATCTCCACTATAATCTATGTTTAAAATAACTAACCCACTATCTCCAACATTAACTTTATCACAATTAAATATTTTTAACTTTATCATAATTGATATATTTAATTAATTAAAATTTAAAATAAATAACTATAATTATTTAAAAAATTTAAAACACATTTGAAAATTTTATATAGTGAGATTTTATCTTTAAAATTTTTTTAACAGCCTTACCTATTAATATAATATAAAATTGATATAATTATTATATCCATCATTTTAATAAATAATTAATATATTATATTTTATTAGAATAAATTAAGTATACATTAATTATATTAATTATATAATATATATTAATTATTGATATAATATATATTAATTATTTATATTAATTATTAATATAATATAATATTATTATATCCAAATTTACAAATCTCTCTAACCAAACACAAAATTCGATCCAGTATTACGAATACATCCAACCAAACACTAGATTTGACTCTTCTGAATTTAGAAATCCAAGGATTTCTAAATACAAATCCACTGCATTTTCAACTACATCCAACCAAACGCCCCCTACATGAAGTTCCAAATCTGGTGAAACAAACGCCACTTAAGTGTCTTTTGTGGCATTTGTTTTGAAAGCCTGCATTTTAGCGGCGTTCGGTTTGAACCCTTTGACGCCATTTGCCAAGAAAACGCCGATATCCTATCAATTTTAGCGGTTTTTTTAAGTCGGCATATTTGGCATACTTTGGCGGCGTATATGTTGTAAAATGCCGAAATTGTTTCGTGCGTATTTTTTTCCCTATATTAGCTGCATCTTTGGATGCGAATGCTGCCAACGTCTAAGGAATTAGCACTTCTCACTTCAATAGCGTTTTAAGAATAAACGCCAAGATGCCAATACTTTAGCGGTGGCCATTGATACGGACGCCGTGAATTATCCGGTAAATTTTTAGCGCACGTTAGTGATTTTTTTTGCACTTTTTCCCAGAAATTTAGTGGCATTTGTTCGTAACAAATGCCGTGGATATTTTATCTTTTAATAATTTCAAATAATAACTAGAAAATTAGTGTCTTTGATTCGTAAAAAACACTACAGATATATTATTTTAATAATTTTGAATAATAACTAGAAATTATGGTTCTATTTGCATACCAAACGCTGCCATATTGTTACTTTTTATCCTTCTTTGTGTTTTCCTCTTCTTCATTTTGAAACCCAGCCTCTTTCCATGGAGCAAAGCTTTCACCGATCTCTTTCTCATCACGTTTTCCAGTAACCAGGTTTCTTTGTCATCGTGTTTTCCAAGTTAAGTCTCGTTTATTAGGGATTTAGCCAGTTGTAATATCAACATTCATTTCTATCTTGTTATAATTTTTTTTTGTAATTTTTGATTTGTAGGAGTATATATGCAAAGCAAACATCTTTTTGGGTTTTCGTTAGGCAAGAGGAACCAAGTTGGGTTTTGGTAACATTATTCTCATGAAAATAGCAAAACTATTTTTGGGTTTTTTTGTGATATCGGAGAAAAAACAATGTGAGTTCTTTATCTCTTTGGTTGCTTTTTTTAGGGTTTATTACCACTCGTTTGTGGTGCGGATCACCGTTTTCATCCCGTTTCATGTGATTGCGGTATCATCTCTTCCTTGCTTTCCATCTGTTTGATCTAATTTCGAGTTTTTGATTCATTTTTATGGGGTTTATCTCTATTTTTTGATCGTCATGTGATGTTTGGGGATTTCAAGAGGAAACAAAGGGCGAATTTTGTGTAGAATGTGTATTTTTTGTTGTGCCTAATAATTGGATTTTTTATAGTGTGGGTATGAATGCTAGTTTTCATTGTACCTTTGTATTAGGAGTGTTTAGAATTCATGTTCTTATTAATCTGATTGAGAAACATAGGTTTTCAAGTAGAATTCTTGATCAATGTCAAGTTGAAGCCTATGAGCTTGAATTGTTATCATGGCATGGTTATTTGAAAATTGAATGGTATGGTAGTACTTGTATATGTTTTTATGGAGACATGAGTATCTCACATTGGATTTGAACTAGCTAGAGTGTTGGTCCATAGACTTGGATTTGAACTAGCTAGATTGGATGTGAACTAGCTACGAGTCATAATTTGGAATATTTGGTTAAAATTAAATGAATGTAACTTTAATTACAAATTTCCAGTCCACATTTATCTCTATCATTGTCAAAATTAATTATATATATTTTCCATGGACTTCTACAGCTCCAAAAATGAAAAGGCTGAAGTTAGAGAATTTAGATTAATACTGTCGAAAGAAAGCTCAAGTTCCTTAGTTCTTGGATGAATGACTCTAGTGCATCAACAAACAATATAGGCATTAGCTAACCATGTTTTGCATATCTGTTTTAACCTTTTGCGTTGCTTAATCTTTGCTTAGTTCTATGTTTGTAGTCCTTGCCACCTCCAATCCTAGTGGGCATGCATTGTTCTTTGCTTTCATCTATTAGTTTTTATTACTACTCGTATCTCGATCCTCCGCCCTCTACACATTTTTTCTACTCTAGGTTCCATAGCTCAAGGCGATCTTTAACGTGCAATAACATACTTGCAGGTGAAGTTTCCCTATTAGAAACTATGTATCTTCCTATTTGTCAAGTTTTCTGCCTATGATATATAGTTCAATATTTTCTTGTTTGAACTATGATGCTTAAGTACTTTTGCAACTTAGTTGTCATTAAGCTATTTAAACATTAAAAAAATGTAAAATGCTATTTTGATTAATGAATCCTTTAATTATTTATTATATATCTAAAAGTTGATAATTGTGACTGGTGTTGTATGGAATTCCATCACCCACATAATTTTTTGTGATGTTACATATCTATTGTTTTTGCTGATTTTTATTTTTGTAACTTATTTGGATTGTTTGAAATAGATTTCCATTGGATAGAACAATGAACTTAAAACAATAGTATAATATTTTCATGTTAAATTTTGTCTGAGATGTTAGAATTTGTTTGATATTTTGATTATAAGGACTCCTCCAAGAGCACCACTTTTGTGCTTCCTTCCTTCAAAAACCATTCTTAGAAATGGTACATTTTAGGTTATTATTAGACACAAAGTATGCAATTTATTTCTTTGATAAGACATTAGTCCTTAATACACATGAACATTTAAAGTAAAATTTATGAGCATCAAATTATTTTTTCAATTTATCAAGCAGAGATGGACAAGAGTTGGATGACCAAGTCAAGATTGAGCCAAGAATATGTAAATGGAGTGGAGGAATTTCTCAATTTTGCTTTTGATAACTCAAGTCAAGATAATAAGATTGTTTGCCCCTATATAAAGTGTGTGAATGTCCATTGGCAAACTCATAAATTAGTATTCGAACATTTAGCATGTGATGGAATCCTCCAAGGGTATAATTGTTGGTTTTTCCATGGAGAAAATGTGGAGTCGTCGACCTCTTCTGTGATAAATACTTTCATGTCTCTTTCGAGTCTTAATCATCATAACAACACTTCTAAGATGGCTATCCATGATGGGATGGAGAAGTTGTTGCAGGATGCTTTTAATATGCAACAAGCACATATGGACTTGGGGTTTGATAATGATGAACTGAATAATGTGCTCGATGATGTAGAGGAATCCCTCCAAGGGGTAATTGATGAATAACCTTCTGAAGTAGCATCAAAGTTCTACAAATTACTTGAAGACATGAACGAAAAACTTTAGGCGGGGTCAAAACATTTTAGACTGTGTTTTTGTATCCGCCTTTTCTATCTAAAATGCATATGCAGGATGACTGGGAAAGGGCTCGACTTCTTAATTCATTTTTTTGAAAGAGTTTTTCCCAGTGGCCTCTATTCCTTTGAGTGGTAGTAAGATCAAGAAGGCCATTAAAGATCTAGGTCTTGGATATGAGAAAATCCATAGCTGCCCGAATGATTGCATACTCTTTTAGGATGACAAAGATAGTCAACAATCGTGTCATATATGTGAAATTTCACGTTGGTCATCCACTAATGCTAATCGACCTTTGAATGATGATAGTGAAGTAGTTCATAAGAGACCAGCGAAATTTTGAGGTATTTTACTTTAATTCCAAGATTATAGAGAGTGTGCATGTCCTCTAAAACTTCTGTTGATATATATGTCATGGCATGATGATGGTCGGACAAAATGTGGAAACTTGCAGCATCCGGCTGATGCTGAAGCATGGAAATCATTCGACACAAGATATCCAGATTTTGCTTCTGATTCTCCCATTGTTAGACTCGGTCTCTCCTCGGATGGTTTTAACCCATTTAAGTTGTTAAGTACTACTTATAGTATTTATCCTGTGGTGTTTATAATTCCTTACAATTTTCCACTATGGATTGGAGACAAAGGTCCAGGAAATGATATCGACATCTATTTGCAACCTCTTATTAAAGAGTTGGAGCAGTTTTGGGTTGGTATTGAGACATATGATGTATCAGTGAAAAAAATTTTTCTATATGCGGGTTGCTTTATTATGGACCATAAATGACTTTCTAGCATATGTGAATTTATCGAGTTGGAGCACGAAAGTTAAGTATGTATGTCCTTGTTGTGCTGCACAAACTTCTTCAAGATGGTTAACAAATGGGAAAAGGTTTTGTTATTTGGCACATTGACAGTTGTTAGAACAAACCCATCTATATAGATTCTAGAAACTTATTCAAAATTTTAGATGTCTAGTAACTTCTTCAACAACAAGCTATGCTAGTGCTAGGTAGGGATGCAAAACCTTTGGAAGGAAATGTCGACTATTATGGGATACTCAATGACATAATTGAATTAGATTGTTTTGGCAAAATCAAAGTTGTGTTGTTTCAATGTGATTGGGTGGATGCCAATAGTAATAGAGATATTAAGAAGGATAACTATGGGTTTATAATGGTAAATTTCACTCGATTAATTCACATTGGCTAATATATCTTTGATGAGCCTTGTGTGTTCTCATCACAAGTAAAGCAAGTTTTTTATTCTCAGGAGCCCAAAGAAGCTGGTTGGTTTGTTGTGATACATAATCGCCAAAGGAATGTGTTTGAGATGGAAGATGATGTTACAAAAAATGAACCTAGAGCTGAATGCTTTCCTTCCACAAATGATGGTTTCTTGAGTAGGAGTAATGACGGGCATGAAGATGATGATGAGGACATCTATGTATGAATTTGATGTGGCAAACTTGATTGACTTATGAATTTTAAAATTCAGTTCTCCATTGACACAAGAAGTAAGTTTTATGTGTAAATATATGTATTTGTGCACAACTTGTGTTGCATTTTTGTTGTAAATATATCTTCAAAATTCATTCTGAATTTTGCATACTTAACATATGAAGATGAATTTTATTTGTTATTTAGGTATAGTGACCTAGCATGCCAACAATTAAATTGTCAGCCATGCATTTGCATAAGATGACATGAATTTTCTTATTATGATTGGGTGGCCTAGATATATATTAGTTGGAAAAAAATTAAGGTACAATTGGAAATCGTGAAGATTATGTATCAATTATGATATGCTTAAGACAGTTCTTATATTCATTTGTGTGCTCTTGAGTATTAGAATATTTGTGTAGTTTTTTGGCTGGCAATAGAGGCTTTCGTTTTGTTTCATTCTTTCCTTTTAACAGGTTATATGAACCCCATCTCTGATTTGATATTGATCTCATATCATTGGTTGTGTTTGTGTTTGTGTTTTTATATAATGCAGGACAATTGAAACTCTCCAAGTCATCAATTCTGGTGGTTGGATCAAGGGGTTTGGGATCACCTGTAGCACTATATCTTACTGCTTGTGGTGCTGGTATTACCTTTCACACCTATACAGAGATTGTTTACTTATTGCAAATTCCACCAGAACTGGTTACTTGATTTTATATCCAAAAGTTCTTTAATTTATATTGCATTAAAAATACCTCAAGTGCGTTATAATTGTGATTGTTCTGTCTTAATTTCTTTGTTTTGTAGAACACAGATTGTTTTTTACAAGACAATTTAAATTAATGTGTGTGATTGTGCAAATAATTTGCTTTTGGTTGTGCAATTAATATTAATGTGGTTAATAAAGTTTATACTATTACTTTATTGGTATGGATTTTAAAATAAATGAAGTTGAAGTTATTTTTTCGCTGCAGACGTTACAAGGAAAACAAAGAAAATCATGCTAAACCTAAGCCTGATCCTTAATTTGATTATGAGGCTTGATTTGCGTATCAGGTTTACACAATGCTTTTAATGTTAGGATTATGCCCTCGAATGCCAACAAGGATAAATGTATTAGGGCATTTCATTTGTATTATACATTTTTATTATTATTAAATAGAAATTTATTTTGATGTTTATATAAATCTTGTGATGACATTTTAATTAGTGGCACACCCCTTGCGTGTGTGTACCGCAAGTGCACGGGTTATCAAAGTATAAAGTACCTTAGTGAGTGGGTAGTCGTATCTATAGGGAATAGTGCTTGAAAACACAAGATTTGCTATTTAACTATAGTAAAGATGGCTCAAGAGTGGTGTGAACACTATCAATTCAAATAAAAATAAAAAAAATAAGAAAGAGACGCAATGAAATGATAGGAGGCAATCGATAGAAGGTGGGACACTCGGACATTGCTCTCCCTAGGACTATTGTTTCAAGTGCAAGATAACTCACTATGTCTCCTAATTAATGTTTAATGAGTCATTGAAATCTTTAAACACACGGTCCCAAACCTAAGGTCAACTGTGACTAACTTTATACTATGTCCCGGTGGAAAGGAATACTCTCAACACCTCACACTGTGTGGGTTTGCAAGAAGCTCTAGGGACTCCAAGTGATAAACCCTATTCCCTAATATAGATCTAACCCTTTGGTTAAGGCGAAAGACCCCTAGTTACAATTAAGCCCCAGCACTAAGGATTACTTCAACACTTCACTCTGTTGCTTGTGTAACTAAGCCTCAGCGGAGTTTGTCTCTTAGCACTTCACTCTATCATGACCGTAAAGAACTCTTGGAACGTAGATGTAAGATAAATCACATCGGAAGGGAAATGGGATGTTTTGCTATCTCTCGACTCACCCTCTTGACCCTCTCTAACCTTGTTTTGTCAAACCCTCATGATGTGGCACTCATCCACAAAGATTACCAAGATAAATTCTTAACCCTAGTGTCACTCTAAGGGAAAATCGATTCAACAAGCATTCATGGTTGAAACTTAATTAAAACTTCAATTAAAGAAACATAGTAACATGTTAATGAAACAGAATCATCCTAGGGTTTACAAGTCCAAGCACAAACTAGGGTTTTACTCTCCATGGAGAATGATATAATCAACAATGAAATCGAATCTAAAAGCATGCAATCCATAAGTAAAACTCCCTCATAGTCCGTATCGATGGTCTCGTGGAGTAGTCTCCTCTTCTCTAAGGGTCTCCTCATCAAGCCTAGGGCACACCTCGCCGAATTGATTGATAATGTTTATCATATTATGAAGGTTCATATTTTGAATAGGACTTCATAATTGAATGATGTTTATCATGTTATGAAGGTTTATATTTCGAATAGAAGTCATAATTGAATAATGTTTATCATGTTTTATGAAGTTTCTATAAATATGACTCATCTCCAACTATAGAAGAAACTCAATTAATTCTCTAGTGAGAAAATCCCCTAGCTCTCTCTTCCTCTCTAACCCTAGCCGCTATTTGGAGAAGAAGAGGAGATTGTCTCTTAATTTCGGCGTGTGATCTAGAGGCGTGGAACTTTCGTTCGGCGCTAGGAGGTCTACGACAATCCGAGAGATAAGTTCATCGCATCAAAAGAAAGAAAATCATTAAGAGGTAATTTTCTAGGTCTTTTTAATTAAATTATGGTGCTCATTAAAACAATTAGAATATATATCGCAAATATATTATTGCTTCCGCATGCCCTTTTTAATATTATTTGATTTTTGCGATATTACCTAACAGTGGTAGTCAAAGGATGGTTATCGCATAATTGTTGGGAAAAATTTATTTGCAATCGATGGACCATCCTTTTGCCATCTACCTTTGGAGGTTTTGAGCACTTTTGAGACCAACTGCACCAGCCTGTGATGGGTAGCAGCCCTCCTGAGCATGGACACTTGTTATCTACTTTAGTTTGCTTTGTTTTGTGTGTTTGTTATTTTGATGAGTTGGCACGGTTCTTACCCTACCAACTTGTGGTGTATAACTTTGCTTATTTTTCATCAATGTGTTTTGTTGACTACTCCTTACTTTCTCCCTTGTGGTTGCATGTGTAAATTTTTGTGTAATGATGATGTCCCCTTTTTTGCCTCGCAGGGCATTGAGGGAATTTGGTGAGCTTTCCTAGTTTGAAATAGAGGTTGAAAAAGACATGTATTACTCACCACGCCTTTTGTCAAGTCATACCTCACGATGAGCACAAGATGAATCGGGGAAGCTCGTTTTCACCCTCCTCTATGATTTTCATTGCTTCATCTAGCATGCTTATCATGTTTAGTGTACATTGAGGGCAATGCACAACACCAAGTGTAGGGATGGGTGTATTTCATGTATTAGGACCATTGTTTACATGCTAGTGTTACCTATGATGGTTTTATTCATTCGTGTAAGATTCTTTTAGCTTGGATTAATGATTGATGTGAGTTACTTGTTTTTATGTTTTATTGAATCATGTTTCACCGCTAGTATTGTCTTATGCACTGAGCTTTTCTATCAATGCTCTGGGAATAGCCAATGTGACTGCTCTAACTCACTTGTATGCTTAACACACTACTTTGAGTACTTGTCCTTAGAACACTAAGTTCTATCCCTCAATGTATTCTTAAGAACTTCTAAGTCTTGTTGAGCTAATTCTAGTTTTGGGACATGTAGAGTACATTGAAGATGTGATCTAGGGTAAATGAAAAAAAATAAAAGAAAAATGATTCTATGTCAGCATTCCTCTGCTACTGAAACATGAATGCGTCAATGTAGACTGTAATCGAGTAGTTAGGTGGTTCTTGTACCTAACCAGCATGTGCACCTTCCAGAAAGATTTCAAAATGATTTTTATGCAGTCTACGTTAGTCGGACTAAAAAAATGATGAAAAAGAAAATGAATGATAAAATGAAAATAAAAACAACCTAGTGATCTTTTTGAGTACCTACCAGAGGGTTTTGAGAAGAAACATGATTCAGTTTCAAGCTATAGAATTAGAAGGATCTTACTTGGCCATTGAAGTAGCACTTAGTAGTTTAAGACTTAGTATTCTTTGTATTTGGAATGATTAGCATCTAGAGCTGTACTGATTGAAGTCCTTGGGCTAGACTGGATCAAGACAAATGAGATAAAAGATTCACTTACATGGCATAGATATATTAGGGGTTAGACATGGTATTTTTATTATGCTTATTGACTGTAACTCAACATCTATTTATCATTGGCCATTGGTTCTGAATTCTTATACTTGCTTTAGCCAGAGGTAATGCATTTAGCCACTTATCAGTCTCTTTGTTTTTCATGAGTTGTTTGCTTGGGGACAAGCAACTCTTAAGAGTGGGGATATTTGATAATCATGTACTATTTGCTTTGTAGGGTACAGGAAAGCTATGGAGAACACGACGATATCATTTAGGTGAAAAGAAGAAGAAAGCAGTCCAGAACTTCATGCGGCCCCAATACAGCCCATATGGAGGCCGTATGCTGGCCGTATGCACCCCCGCATGAAGCAAAAACTAGGTTTTGAGTGGCATTCGGCCCCCATATGGCCCGTATGCTGTGAAGGTTATAAATCCAAATTTCTATGGCAGAATGATGAACTTTTTGGACAGATTTGGAGAGGGCTTCTTGGAGACTTCTTGGGAGACCTTGGGTAACCTTGGTATGAAGAAGAAGGGCAAGGAAATGAGGAGATCATCCAAGGGCAATGTCAAGGGCTCTCAAGGCATGAAGACATCATTATTCAGAGGGGAACTCAACAACTATTTGAAGGAAGGAGACCTACGGCTAGAGGAAGCGTCATTCATCATTCTTTTGGCGGGGGAAGCATCATTCAACACATTTTCTACCTCTTCCTTCACCATTTTATCTAGGGAGTGTCATTTATGAGTTTGCTTTGTGTTTTACTTGGCTTTGTTGCTTGTCATGGTATGATGACACACTAGACCTCCAAGACCACTGGATGTCAGTGAACCTTGGTGGGTTTTATCATGTATTTTGGATGATTTTTTGTTAATTCCATGCTTGGGTTATTTTGACATTTAATCCATTATTTTCATGCTATCCGTGGTTCTTTTATGAGTTATACATGTAGATGTGACCTACTCACATTTATTAGATTGTGAATGGACTAGAAGGGGATACTTATATCAATAAATAGAACTAAACATACATACAAGAACAAGTTCACCCCCAAGGTTCACCTATATTCAGTGACCTTGGGCTTTAGTTGTTCATAGTCACCAAATAAAACAATAAATCCATGCAAACAACCAAACAAAACATAAAGAACACTTCCTCAAAGGATGAAGGCCGGAGAAGCTCCCAAAGATGCCACTCAAAGGGGTGGCTTCCAGTCATCTTCAACCTCCTCAAATCAAGTCCTAGACATAGATCTTGCTCCAAATCACGCTCTACTCACCAGATTTGCTGTAAAAGTGCCATCCAAACCCTTCTTCAACCTCTGATCTGAGATGGTGGTGGTGAGCTCCAAGAATGGGTTCTTCCTCCCCTAAAAGAATGCCCTAAAGATGCCTTAAAAGTATGACTTCGGGGTTACTTACAAGTGGCCTCATGGTCATAATATTGGCCATGAGGTTGTTCAGAAAATGGGCAAAAAAAATCATTAAGTTGCTATAGTACTGCTACAATTAAAACTTCTACAATATCGCAGCTATCTAATTTGCTTGCGATTGACTTCACGGCAGTGGGGTTGCCTGTGAGGATTCCCCTAGCCGTCTCACCCCTCAAGAGCCGCACAAAAAATGAGAAAGAATAGGGCAAAACGGCTATTTATAGGCCTTAGATCGCGCTTGTCACGTGCCCTCACGCGCCCGTGTGGATTTTCCACACGGCCGCGTGGGCTGCAGGAATTTCCGTGAACAATAATTTTGCTACAGTACTACTACAGTGAAGCTGTTACAGTAAAATTGCTACAGTATTTATCACAATACGCGGTCCAAACACTCTTCACTTGAGGCCACATATCCGGGCACACATCCATGTGGTAGGCTATAAAACTTTTCTTCATCGACGTATCTTTGAGAGGTCTTGCAATCTTCACAAAGAGAAGAAACATGAAGATGTGGCTGCCTTTGTGCCCTTCCAAATAGTGAATTGACTTGAATCTTCTTGGAAGTTGGCACACATCTCCACGTTTATGAACTCCTCTCGTGTCTTGGTCCTTGAATTGAACAAGAACTCTCAACATTGTGTCTTTATAGCCTATCTTTGCTTCCTTTTTACTCTTCAAGGCATTCACAACCTATATACATAAAAGAACACCAAATACACAATATGAGACATAAACCATGGTAAAAATGATGCTCTATGCATGTAAAACATATATAAAAATATGTCTACTCAAGCACTTATCAATTATAGTATAAGTGTTACACAGTTCTTGATCAGGTTAGGATTGTATGATGAGGTTCTTAATGACATCGAGGAGTACGAGCGATTACCAACTAATTATCCTGGCAGCTTGACTCCTCAGAGAGTATATAGTGCCTTATGTGGACAGGGTCAGTATGAGCCGGGGGTGTCCAAGGCTGCATGCCTTTCCCGACTGAGCTATAGATACATCCACGTGGTCCTGAGCAGATCTATGAATGGCCGCGGTGACAGTACCGGAGTACTGAGCAGGTAGGAGTTACTTTACTTATACTCCATGGTATAGAGCGAGCCGCTGCATTTGGGGCACATTGTAGAAGAGTATTTGAGACACCAAGGCCAGTATGCGAGAGTAGTTGTATTATTCTCAGGCCCATATATTACCAAACTCGTCATGGGCATGGGTCTATTAGACACCATTCACGGGGCCGAGAAGGAGATCGTTCCCTCACCTCTAAGCCTGGATATGATGAGACTGATGGGATTAGTGTGCAAATGCAGTCCTGGGGTATATGTATTGGTTGCGCCTGCCCCAAAGATTACCGGGGGAGGAGATGGCACTATTGAGGAGTCTCAGCTAGTTCCCGAGCCTCAGCCCAATCAAATGGAGACCGAGGCACCTCGTGTAGCACAAGAGCCGCCGCCAGTGCGCATGTTCTCCCCATCTCAAGCCTATGATCATTTTGAGAGGCTCGAGAGTGCTGTAGGGGTGCTCTGGACCGAGATTGCCGAGGTTCACGCGACAAAGGCCACGAACCACACGGAGGTTATGACGCGTCATGATATCCTACAGCAGCTACTAGAGCGAGACACCATCTCACCATTCATTATGAGACCTCGTAGACCTCAGGCTTACCAGCATTACCATCACCAAATCCACTGGCACCTTTTAACTTAGCACCAGCAGCAGCAGCAGAGCCGACCAAGCTTAACACCGACGCTTGATGCGTCTTTTCTTTTCTTTGGTTTTATATTTTTGTATTTCATTTCCGTATTTTATTTTATACATGTATCATTCAGAAAAGACCTTCCTTCTGAGTTTATCTTCTATTTTTACTCGAGTTGTATTTCATTGCCTTATCCTTATATACTCGAGTTGTATTTGTTTTTATTGAGCTTTACTGATCCCCCTTGTGTATATGTTTAGATGGTCTTGTGAGTATGAAATTTGAGGAACTAGTCATGGACACGGTCTTATGGCTGTGTGTGCTCCACAACTCATTGAGACTCAACACTCAATGAATATAGCTCCATCAAACGTACCATTCGGAGTTCAGGGGAGTATTGTTTCAATTGCCCACTTCCACATATACTTTTGATTGATTTATATCCTATTGTGCTTGCTTCGTACATTGAGGGCAATGTACATCTTAAGTGTGGAGGGGAGTTCACATTACGCATGTTCATCACATAAGTTTTGACTGAAATACATGCTTACATATCCAATGGTGGTTCACCTTAGTTGCAATGATTGTATTCTGAAGTTTAGGAGAATTTTTAACATTGAATGTTCTCATGCTCTAGTTTTTACTTGAATTCTATGAATTTTTGCACGATTGACAATTGTTGCACTACTTGCTCATTAAACCCTTTTGGAAACTCAAGTTCAATGTTTAAGGGAATAGTTAGTTTTGTTTTCTTGTGTTAATTTTGCTGAAAAAAATGATTGAAAAGAGAAAACTACTTGTTTTAGTTGTGCATTTGGGGTGTAAAGAGCTACCACCTATGAAGTTTGAAGCTACTCTCATATGTCGGATACTAGTTATGCCCTAATGAGAGGAAGAGCTATCTCATGGGATAACTGAAACCTACTACCCCGGTAGAAAGAGCTACCACCTTGAAAGTGTGAAAGCTACCTTAGCAGCCGCTTTGGAAAGAGCTACCTTACAGGATGTGTGAAGCTACTACCATTTCCTTATTTTGTATTGTTTTGTAGATAAATAAGTCCCTTTATACCTAGAACTTTGAGGAATATAAGTAGGGTCGACTTGAGTGAGTTTACACACACTTACACGATTTCGGACCGCAATGAATTTTCGTATTTAGTGTTGAAATTTCCTGTACTTGTAGATGCTTCCCTTGCATGCTTTGGTGAACTTAAGGCCAATCATTTTCAATATTTCCTTCTACTATGCTTCAATGTTTTATTTTTGCTTGAGGACAAGCAAAAGCTTAAGTATGGGGGAGTATGATAAGTGTTTGTATACTAAGAATACGAAGTATTCTTTCCTTACGATGAGCATTACTTTTATCAGGATTTATCTCTAATACTTGTGTTTTTGTGTTCCTTTGCGCATATAGGGTTGTGGAGCTAAATAGAGAAAAAGAAATGAGCCAAAGTAGATTGCAAATGCACTGTGTTGATGGAATCTTGAAGTGGACACACGAGAAGGCGCAAGTTGTGCTCGAAGACATATGAGTGTGTGCCAACCTCCATTATGCTTGATGTAATATGTAAATTGGAGAGACACAAAGGCAGTCACACTTATGTGTTCAGACTTGTGCAATTATAGCAAGATTATCATAAATGTTATCCCTTGTTGAAGAAGCCACATGATCTATGGCATAGACGTGTGCGTGTTTATGTTGCCTCGATGAAAAATGTGGATTCGGGAGTGTTTTTGGTGGAGTACTGGTGCAGGTACTGTAGCAAATCACTGTAGTAATTTACTGTAGAAGCCATTGTGCACAAGCCGTAGTAAATAAGGTTCATGCAAATTTACACGGACCTGTGGAAATTCCACATACCCGTGTGGATTCCCGATTCCAGCCCTTTATAAAGCCGCGACTTGTACTGATCTGGAAATCCTCCTTTACATCCTTTTTTCCATCTTTTCTCCAACTTTGGAGAGGCCTGTGGCTAGGGTTTAGAGAGGCTTTAGCAAGTTTTGGAGTGGTTCTACGGCTTTTGACACCATATTTCGTCAGAAGATAGTTATTGGGGGAGTTTTCTTCGGCATCGATTCGGCGAGGTGTGTCCTGTGCTTGACGAGGGAACCTTCAAAGAGGCCGAGGCTACTCCACAAGACCATCGACACGATTATTAAGGGGGTTTTATTCATAGATTGCATCTCTTTACTTTTGACTTCATTGTTGATTGTATTTTGCTCCATGGAGAGCTAAACTCTTAGTGGGTGCTTGGACTTGTAAACCCTAGGATGATATTGTTGCTTTGACCTTTTATTATACTTTCCTTAATTGATATTTGTAATTGAGTTCCAATCCTGAATGCTTGTTGTGTTGATTTTCCCTTAGAGTGACACTAGGGTTGAGAATTCATCTTGGTAATCCTTGTGGATGAGTGACACATCATGAGGGTTAGACAACGCCAGATTGGAGAGGATTAAGAGGGTGAGTCAAGAGGTAGCGGAGCGTCCCCTTTCCCCTCCGGTGTGATTTACCCTATCTCCACATTTCAAGAGTTCTTTGTAGTCATAATAGAGTGAAGTGCTAAGAGACGAACTCCTCTGGGGTTTAGTTGCTCGAGCACCGAGTGAAGCGTTGAAGTAATCCTTAGTATGTGGGGGCTTAATAGTGACTAGGGGTCTTTTGCCTAGACCAAAGGGTTAGACCTATATTACTGAATAGGGTTTATCACTTGGAATCCTTAGAACCTAAAATAATTTGGCATAGTGTGAGGTGTCAAGACTGAGAGATTTTTTCACTGGGGCATAGTATAGGGATAGTTACGGTTGACCTTAAGATTTGGGACCGTGTTTAAGGATCTCCAAGACTCATTAGAAATCAATTAGGAGGCTGATGAGTGCTTGTGTGATAAGAATACGAAGTGCTCTTTCCTTATGATGAGCATTACTTTTCTCGGGTTTTAACGCTAATATGTGTGCATTTATGTTACTTTCATGTAGATAGGGTTGTGAGGCCGAAGGTTAGAGAAAGAAGCCAATGTGGATCGTAAATACATCATTTGGAGGAAATCTTGAGAAGGTTCAAATGCAAAGACATAAGTCAGGTTCGAAATGTGGGAATGTGTGCCAACCTCCTCGTATTCAAGATAGCACAATGATTTGGAAGGGTACAAGGGTAGTCACATTCAAGCATTCCGGCTTGTGCATGTATAGCAAGATCTCCACCAACATGTCCGATATTGAAGAAGCAAAGCGATTCACGACGTAAACGTGTGTCCGTTTGCGTTACCTCGATGAAAGCATGGATTCAGGAGAGTTTCGGGCAAGTATTATAGTAGTGTACTATAGCAAAACACTGTAGCATCCTATTTAAGGCCGATTTCACCCCCGATTTCAGAATCCTTTTCTCCATCTTTCCCGAACTTGAGAGATGGCTGCGGGTAGGGTTTGGAGAGGTATTAGCTAGGGATTTTGAGAGGTTCTATGGCTCGGACATCGCGCTTCGTTTGAAAGAAGGTTAGTGGGAGAGCTTTCGTCGACACCGATCCAGCGAGGTGTATTGTAGACCGGACAAAAGGACCCTTGGACAAGTAGAGGACTCTCTACAAGACCATCGCCACGACTATCGAGAGGGTTTTCTATGGATTCTTTGCTTTTACATTTGATTTCATTGATTTGTAATTAGCTCCATGGAGAGCTAAACCCCCTAGTGGGTACTTGGGTATTTGTGAACCCTAGGATGTATTCGTTTCATTGAACCTCTTTATTATGCTTTTAATTAATTGATGTTTTATTTGAGTTCCAATCTTGAATGCTTGATTGTATGAATACTCTCTTAGAGTAACACTAGGGTTAAGAGTTCTTATTGGTAATCCTTGTGAGTGAGTGACACATAATGAGAATTAGACAAAGCTGGATTGGAGAGGGTTGAGAGGGTGAGTTGAGAGGTAGCGGAGAATCCCCTTTCCCCTCCTGTGTGATTTATTCTACCTCCATTTCCTTAAGTTCTTTAGGTCATAGTAGAGTGAATGGGCTAAAGGATGACCTTCCGGTGGGGCTTAGTTGCTGGTGCAACGGAGTGAAGCGTTGAAGTGATTTTAGCACATAGGGCTTAATTGTGGCTATTGACCTTCCACCTGGACCAAAGGGTTATATCTACATCTAGGAAGAGGATTTATTACTTGGAATCCCTATAACTCATTGCAATTCTATACGAGTGCGAGGTTGAGAGGTTATTCAAATTTTCCTCCGGGACATGTATAGAGTTAGGCATGGTTGACCTTAGATTTGCTACCATGTATTTAAGGATCTCCACGACTCATTATTGCATAAGTTAGGAAGTATAATAGAGGGTTCTTGCACTTGAAACGATTGTCCTAGGCGGAGCAATATCCGGGTACCCCATTTATATCGATTACCTTACCTTCTCATTTACTTATGTTCTCTTTCTTATTCTTTTACTTTTGTTATTTCACATCTTATCACACATATCACTATTCATCTTTAACTTAGTTAAGAAACAATTTAAGTATTTTTATTCCCTATTCCCTGTGGATACGATACCCTCACTCATTTGGGATTTTATGACTTTGACAAACCCGTGCACTTGCGGGACATACACAAGTGGCATTGTCAAGTTTTTGGCGCCGTTGTCGGGGAGTAGACATTTAGAGATACTTTGCACTTTGTTTTTTTAGCTATTCATTTATTCATTCTAGTTCATTTTCTTCTTATTCTATCATCGTTCTGAATTGTTCTTTTTTTATAAAAAAATTAATAAAAAAATAAAAATAAAAATAAAAATATGATTGACATGCCCGAGTTATTCGACACTATCACGGGAATGGTTAAAAATGTGAAACAGAAAGTTCAACTGTTTGTAGTATAGGACACACCGTGTAATTCCCCGCAAGAACAGTATACTATTCAACAACCCATGGAAGAGTCAGTTGAAGAGTACATTGCCAGAATTCAAGGGTGGAACTGTGAATTAGATAGTGTGATAGATCAGTTTGAGAGATCTATATTGGCATCGATGAGTGACTACTTAGAAGAAACTTTGGAGAGAGTCCTCGCCCAGTTTGATTCGTCATATCATGAACAAAAGCAGGAACTTTTCTCTGTGGGGGTGTCGATGTCAGGAAGGGATACTTCTGGAATGGAAGCATTGATAGCCATTGAAGATCATACAGAAACACATTCACAAGTGGAAGAATGGGAGAAAGAATGTGAACATGAGGCGAATAATTTTGAGGAGATTGACAGGTTGAAGGAGAGCAAGTTGCGCCCATCAATTGATGAACCACCAGAACTAGAGCTTAAAACCCTACCATCACATTTGGAGTATGCCTTCTTGATGGAAGAATCTAAACTCCCGGTAATTGTGGCTTCAAACTTGTCTGGGGATCAAAAGGACAAGCCTTAGCATGTTGAAAAGGCATAAATCGGCTATTGCATGGAAAAATTTCACACATTAAGGGAATAAATTCGTCATTCTGCACTCATAAAATTCTAATGGAAGATGAATACAAATTTGTGATCCAACCTCAGCGAAGATTAAATCCGAGCATGAAGGAAGTTGTCAAGGAAGAGATGGTGAAGCTCCTAGATATAGGAATCATCTACCCCATATCTGGCAGTGCATGGGTGAGCCCAACACAAGTGGTTCCGAAAAAAAGGGGGATGACAATGGTGAGAAATGAAAAGAATGAACCAACCAGGACAGTCATGGGATGGCGAGTTTGCATTGATTATAGAAGACTAAACGATGCCACTCGAAAAGATCATTTCCCATTGTCGTTTATCGATCAGATGTTGGAACGACTGGTAGGGCATCAATTTTATTGGTTCCTTCATGGCATGTTGGGATATTTTCAAATCCCCATAGCACCAGAAGATCAGGAGAAGACTACATTTACTCGCCCTTACAGTACCTTTTCTTACAGAAGAATGCCTTTCGGGTTGTGTAATGCACTAGCGACATTCTAGCGCTACATGTCGATCATTTTTTATGATCTTCTGGAAGATATTATGGAGGTGTTCATGGATGACTTTTTAGTATTCGGAGATTCCTTTGATATTTGCTTAAAGAATTTGGAGAGAGTGTTAGTGAAATGTGAAGAAATGAACCTCGTTCTCAATTGGGAGAAGTGTCACTTTATGATCCAAGAAGGCATCATCTGTGGACATAAGATTTCCTAAGCAGGTATGGAGGTGGATAAGGGAAAGATTAAGGTCATTGAAAAGCTTCCTTCACCTACAAATGTAAAAGGGATCCGCAGTTTCTTGTGGCATGCAGGTTTTTACAGAAGGTTTATCAAGGACTTTTCTAAGATCACACAACCGTTGTCCAAGCTCCTAGAAAAAGACGCTCCCTTTGATTTTAGGGATGACTGTCTAAGTGTATTTAATTTGTTGAAGGAGAGATTAGTGCAAGCACCAATTTTGAAAATACTGGATTGGAATGAACCCTTTTAAGCTAAGTGTGATGCAAGTGACTACGCCGTGGGAGCAGTCCTGGGACAACGGAAAGATAAGCAGTTTCGACCGATCTATTATGCTAGCAAGACTCTTACAAGTGCTCAGAAAATTATGCAACCACCGAAAAGGAGTTGTTAGCAGTGGTGTTTGCTTTCGACAAGTTAAGACCATACCTTATTTTATCTAGGTCCACAGTTTTCACAGATCATTCGGTACTTCGTTATCTCATGAACAAGGCGGACGCAAAGCCTAGATTGATTCGCTAGATCTTATTGTTACAAGAATTTGATATGGAAATAAAAGATAAGAGGGTAACTGAAAATGTGGTTGCAAATCACCTTTCAAGATTAGAAGGTTGTGAGGGGCAAGAACTGGCAAGCAAGGAAATCAATTACTTTTTCCCTGAAGAACATCTATATGCAGTACATGAATCAGAGTAAAAGGATACTCCATGGTTCGTCGATTTTGCAAACTATTTGTCAGGAAAGATGCTGAAGCAAGGCCTCAATTTTCAATAGCAGAAAAAGTTTTTCAGTGACTTGAAGAACTATTTTTGGGATGATCCCTACCTGTTCCATATTTGTGCAGATCATGTGGTTCGAAGATGTGTTTCAAGGGAGGAAGGTTGGAACATTATTGCGCACTATCATTCAGGTCCCGTTGGAGGGCATTATGCTTCAAGACGAACTTCTGAGAAAGTTCTAGCCGCTAGTTTTTATTAGCCAACTTTTTTCCAAGATGTTTATCAGTTCATTTTACGATGTGACTGTTGTCAGAGGGCTGGAAACCTATCACGAAGAAATGAGATGCCTCTGAATCCGATGCAGTTTTGTGAGGTGTTTGATGTATGGGGAATTGACTTCATGGGACCATTTCCGAAGTCCAATGGTAATCAATACATTCTGGTGGTAGTTGACTATGTTTCTAAATGGGTGGAGGCCCAAGCTCTTCCAACTAATGATGTAAGAACTGTGGTGAAGTTTTTGAAGAGGTTGTTTACTTGATTTGGGGCTCCAAGAATCATCATTAGCAATCGGAGAACCCATTTTTGCAACACACAGCTTGTGAAAGTGTTGAAGCGTTATGGAGTGCATCATCGTCTTGCTACCCCCTACTACCCGCAAAAGAGTGGACAAGTGGAAGTCACAAACAGAGAGCTTAAGAGGATCTTAACCAAATCCATAGAACAAGGAAAGCGGGATTGGTCGGAACGGTTAGATGACACACTTTGAGCTCATCAAACAGCGTACAAAACTCTAATAGGGACCACTCCCTATAACTTGGTGTATGGAAAATCCTATCATTTGCCAGTGGAATTAGAGCATAAAGCATATTGGGCAATCAAGGCAATGAATTTTGACTTAAGAAAATTGGGAGAACAAAGAATGTTACATCTCAACGAACTAGATGAATGGAGGTTGAAAGCATATGAGAATGCAAGGATATATAAGGAAAGAATTCAGAAGTGGCATGACAAGCACATTAAGTATCAAAAAGAGTTCAAAGTGGACGATGAGGTGTTACTATTTAATTCTCGTCTACGATTATTTTTGGGGAAGCTAAAGTCTAAACTGTTTGGCCCTTATACATTAACCAAAGTTTCACCTCATCGAGCTATTGAGATCACCCATCCGGAGAAGGGTACATTCAAGGTGAATGGACATAGGATAAAACTATATTATGGAGGGGAGGTTAGTAATGACGACAAGGAAGTATTTTTCCTTCATGAACCCCCGTGACATAAGACAAGGTACGTCAAGCTTAGTGACGTAAAACAAGCTATTCTTGGGATGTAACCCAAGTGTTTACTATTTTCTTAGTTGAGTAGTATAGTATTTGCATGAATAAAATGTTAAGTGCTAGTCTCTTGATTTTTAGATGCTTTTGCTGTGTTTTATTGTTGGTTTTTATTGTCATCGTGTGTTATCATGTGGATTTGGCGAATTTTAGGTCATTTGAGATTATTTTTTGTGTTATCTCTGGTTAAAGTTGCCTTGTAAAGCAGGCTCTAAATGTATAGTTGTGTTCAAAAATTTCTGCAGTGCTTGTAAAGTTTTCTAAGTGTCCAGAGAAAACACACGCCCGCGTGGAAATTTCCGCACTAGTGTGCGTTTTTGTTTAGAGCTCATCCAGAGACGGCATAGGGGCGTGGACTCGCCCCTGTGAGCGACCTCGTGATAAACGCATAGGCGTGGGTATTTTCCACAAGCCCGTGCGGATCTCTGCAGAAGAGCTCTCTCCATCTAGAGAAGGCATAGGGGTGTGCGGCTGCCCCTGTGGGTAAGGCGCACGGGCGTGGGTATTTTCCGCACGCCTATATGGATGCATTCAGAGTGGTTGAGTGTTTTCCCGAGAGCTTAGGAATGAGATCTCGTCCTTTATTCAGTTGGAATTGGAGTCTCTATTCGAGACATGGGAAAGGTTCAAGGAGCTCCGGAGAAAGTGTCCGCAACACGGATTCCCGGAGTGGATGATTGTTCAAACCTTTTACAATGGTTTGAACCCGAGTACAAGACAACTCTTGGATGCGGCAGCAGGAGGTACCTTAGGTAGCAAAACTCCCGATGAGGTTCGTCAATTAATTGAGGAAATGGGGTTAAATAGCTACCAATGGAATCTAGAGAGAAGAAAAGGTGGCCGGTCTCCATGAAATTGATGCGGTAACCTCATTGGCGGCGCAAGTAGAGAGTCTTAGTAAGAAGCTAGATCTTATAGCTTCAAATAGAGTTGCGGCCGTGACCAATTACACCGGTTGTGGTGGAGGACATACTCCCTCCGATTGCCCGATCGTTATTGGTGATGTTTCTTCAGTGGAAAACGTTGACTTTGTAGGTAATGGCATGAGACCTCAAGGGAACCCATATAGCAATACTTACAATTCAGGTTGGAAGAATCATCCCAACTTTTCATGGAGTAATCAAGGACCACAAAAGGGCATGGGGCCACCGGGTTTCCAACAACAACAACAAGCCCCTCAAGTGGAAAACAGAATTTTAGGCTTGGAAACCCGAATGACGGATTTAGAGAAGTACTTGGCTAGATTTGTTCAATCTGCAAATACACGGTTTGAACCAGTCGAGGCTACACTTCACAACCACACCGTCTCTTTACACAACCTTGAAAATCAGGTGGGGCAAATTGCGAAGTCTCTCTCCGAAAGGCCACATGGAAGTTTACCAAGCAATACGGAAACCAACCCTAGAGAACATGTGAAGGCGATCAATTTGAGAAGTGGTCGTGAGGTTGAAGGGAGGCTTCCGAGTGAGAAGCCGAAAGAACACACACCCAAGGTTGTAGAGGTTGAGGAGGGAGCAAAGAAAGAGAAAGAGGTGGCATCCCCACCTTTCAAGCCAAGAATCCCTTATCCCTCTAGATTGAAGAATGACCAAGGGGATGAACAGTATAAGAAGTTCCTGAGTTTATTCAAGCAACTACACATCAACATTCCTTTCGTAGAGGCATTAGCTCAAATGCCTAAGTATGCGAAGTTCCTGAAAGACTTGTTGACTAACAAGAAGAAGTTGGAGGAGAGTGTTTCAGTGGTGCTAGATGCTTCATGCTTGGCGGTGCTGCAAAAGAACATGCCGAACAAGAAAAAAGACCCGGGAAGCTTCATCATTCCGTGTAATATCGGCAACTTAGGTGAGGAAATGGCACTGGCGGATTCAGGGGCAAGTATCAACGTCATGCCATACACTTTCTTCCAAAAGCTAGGCTTGGGAGAGCCTAGGCCTACTCGGATGACTTTAAAATTGGCGGACCGAACGATGCGACATCCGAGAGGTATCATTGAAGACGTGCTTGTCAAGATGGACAAGTACATTTTTCCGGCTGACTTTGTAGTGTTAGACGTCGATGAGGATGCAGATGTACCCTTGATACTTGGGAGACCGTTTTTGCGGACTTCCAAAGCATTGATTGACATGGACGGCGGAGAACTCACACTGAGAGTTAGAGATGACAAGCTCACATACCGCCTTGCTGAAGCCATGCGGCATTCTCTTGATTTTGATGACACTTTAAACTTTCTAGACACTACTGATAAGCTTGTTGATGAATACATGCAGGAAATGTTCAATCCGGATTCGTATGACGGTTTGTTCGACCAAGATGAGGGATATGAAGATGTAATGATGCTTGGGTCGACGGATGAAGTATCATCTACCACGGGGATCTTGAAGAAGGTGCTCCGGAGAATAAAGAGGGCTAGAAGACGCCACCGGAAATGCTCCAACGCTATTGGAGACGTACATGAGCCAAAAAAGTTGGATGAACCATTGATAGGTGGTCCAAAGCCCGATAATACACACTCTACCCTCAAGAGACTTTGCACATCATGTTTCCAAGCCATGGGTAAGAGGGCGACTTTCATTCATGAACCCCCGTGAGGTAAGACAAGGTACGTCAAGCTAAGTGACGTTAAACAAGCGCTTCTTGGGAGGCAACCCAAGTGTTTACTGTTTTCTTATCTTTTAGTTTAGTTTATTTGCGTGAATAAATTGTTAAGTGTTGGTGTCGTAATTTTTAGATGCTTGTGCTGCGATTTTGTTGTGGATTTTTAAAATTTATCGTGTGTTTTATGAGGAATTGGCGAAAGTTTGGTCGTTTGAGCTCTATTTCATATTTTTCACTTGTAAAATTTGCATAATAGAGGCGGTGCTCGAGTGTGTAAACATGTTGAGAAATTTTTACGCAAAAGCCCTGCAGATTTTTTTCTAAGTCATCCGGAGAAAACACCGGGCGTGTGGAATTTCCACACGCCTGGAGGGGTGCTACCGCTGAGCTCATCCAGGAGAAGGCACAGGGGCGTGCGGCTACCCCTGTGAACAACCATGCGACTGTCACACGCCCGTAGGTAATTTCCGCACGGGTGTGTGAATTCCTGCAGAGTTGGGCAGATTTTCCAGAGAGCACATAGGGGCGTGGACTCGCCCCTGTGAGCGACCTTGTGAACCACGCACGGGCGTGGGTAATTTCCGCACGCCCGTGTGAAACTCTGCAGAGGAGTTCTCTCCATCCCGAGAAGACACAGGGGCGTGCGGCTACCCCTGTGAGTTTGGCATGTGAATGTCCACGCCCGTGGGGAATTTCCGCACGGGCGTGTGAAACACTTAGTATTTTTCTCGGATGTCCAGGGAAGCCACAGGGGGCGTACGGCTGCCCCTGTAGTGCTTTTGAAGTGAGGCGCACGGGTGTGGGGAATTTCCACACGCCCGTGTGGATGCACAGAACGCCAAAAGTCGTGGGCTCTGTTTAAAAGAGGATAGTTCCTCTCCCTCTTCATGACTTCTATTCGCCTGAAAACACTCTCACAGTATTCTCCGAGTTCAGAGTGCTAAGTTGGTGGGATTTTAGTGAACTTTTCTGACCGGTTCTTCATTTTCTCACTCCATCGCGTCGATTATGGCACATAGGTCAAAGAAGCAAGCTGATAAGAGACCACGTGAGTCATCTCCTGAGCCCGAGGGCATGCGGTTTGCAATTCCAGAGCATCAGGTTCGTTATGAGCGCCTGTCGAGGCAACGTTTTGGGCAGACTTGATTCTTAGACACGACTATATTATGAGATCTATAGCAGGGAGATGAGTTTGCTGATGAGATCGAGGATCTCGTTTCGATTAGAGAGCCAGCCATCCGAGAGTTTGCACTGGAGGTGCTATCATCATTCGAGTTCGATAGATCGTATGCGAGCTTCGACAGTGTGGACACCATTCAGTTCAGAGTATTTGGACACCACCATAGCTTGAGCATTACACAATTTTCAGTACTACTTGGCTTGTACGAGGAGGCATTCACAGATACAGAGGAATATGCGCAGTTACCGACTGATTACCCTGGAACCTTGACCCCGCAGAGAGCTTACAGAGTGTTATGTGGTTAAGGTCAGTACGAGCTGGCGGTGTCCAAGGCCACGTGCCTTTCCTGACCTGCAAATAGATACTTGCATGCCATTATGAGTAGGTCGGTGAATGGCCGTGGTGATAACACTGGTGTCCTGAGCCGTCAGGAGCTACTGTACTTGTACTCGATGGTACAACGCGTACCGATTCACTTAGGGCACATCCTGGTAGAGTACATCAGACATCAGGGATACTATGCTATACTGGAAGCGATCTTCTAGGGTCCCTACATTACGAGATTAGTGCTGGGCATGGGTTTCTTGGATTCGATTCGCAGGGCCGAGAAGACGAGTGTACCTGCTCCCCTGAGTCTAGAGTTGATGGGCATGGTCCGCAAGGTTTGGACAGGGGTTTTTGCTTTAGTACTACCAGCTCCAGAGATAGCCGAGGATGAGTGTGATGAAGCCAGAGCTTCTCAGCCCGCTCCCGAGCCTCAGCCAGCAACGATGGAGACCGAGGCACCTCTAGTGGCAGAGGAGCCACCCCTAGTGCGTATGTTTTCACCATCTCGAGCCAATGATCACTTTGAGAGGCTCGAGAATGCTATAGGGGTGGTCCGAGCTGAGGTTGCCGAGATTAGGGCTACGCAGGCTACTCAGTACACAGATTTCATGGCGCGTTTCGACGTGTTACAGCAGATTTTAGAGCGAGACGTCGCCTCATCATTTGTATTACGGCCGAGGACTCCTCAGGCCCCCTCAGTTCCTCCAGCACCTCCATCCTCGACCCCAGCACCGGTGGACCCACCATGTGCTTCACTAGCGCAGCAGCAGCACCGGCGCCCGAGCGCGACACCGACATTTGACTCTTCCTTTCTTTTACTTTCTTTGCATTTTATTTTAGACGTGTTTACTCAGAAAGGATTCTCCTTCTGAGTTTATGTTCATTTTGAATCATCGAGTTGTATTCATTGCTTTATCTCTCATATTCACTCGATTTATTTTGTTTTTATTAAGCTTCACTGAACCCCCTCATGTATGCGTGCTGATGGTCTTGTCTTCTTGGGAATTGAGACTTAGTCATGGGCACGGCCAAGGTGCTGAGGCACTTGGCCCTGTGAGCCTCTCAACCCGTCGGAACACTACTCCCATGGAATTAGCTTCATCAAACGCAACACTAGGAGTCAGGGGAGTATTGTTTTGATTGCTTCTCCCACATTTTCTTTTGAATGATATATATATTTTGAGTGAGTTTGCATGTGTACATTGAGGATAATATACAACTTAAGTGTGGCGGGGAGTTTCATAATGCGCACATCTTTTCTATTATTCTTGATTGATATATGCTCACATAGCCAATGGCGGTTTCACCTTAGTTGCAATGATTGTATTCTTAAGTCTAGGAGAATTGTTAACATTGAATGATTTTCATGCTCTAGTTCTTGCTAGAATTTTTCGGAATTTTTGCCCGATTTACACTTAGTGCACTACTCACTCTTTGAACTCTATTTGAAACTCATGTTCGATGTTAAAGGGACTAGTTAGGTTTATTTTCTTGTGCTTAGAAAAAATGATGAAAATGAAAAGAAGGAACAAAATAGTTTTATTGTTTATTTATGTTTGTTGGGTGAAAAGAGCTACCACCTATTATGTATGAAGCTACTCTCATAAGTCGGATACTAGTTATGCCCTAATGAGAGAAAGAGCTATCTCATAGGATGAGTGAAAGCTACCACTCGGGTAGAAAGAGCTACCACCTCGAAAGTGTGAAAGCCACCTTAGCGGCCACTTTGGAAAGGGCTACCTTAGAGGATGTGTGAAGCTACTACCATCTTTGAAATTGTTTTCACTTTTGTAGATAAATAAGTCCCTTGCACTTAGAACTTTGAGGAGTATACCTTGGGTTGTTTTGAATGAGTTCACACACATACACGAAATTTGGGTTTGTTGTCCTTTTTGATTCAAGTTTTTAGCTAGAGCATTGATTTTTTTCGTATTTAGTGTTGAAATTTTCCTTCATTGTAGAATACTTTCGTTGTATACCTTGGTGAACCTAAGGCCAAACACTTTCAATATTTTCTTCATTAATGCACGGAATGTTTTAATGTTTGCTTGAGGACAAGCAAAAGATTAAGTGTGGGGGAGTTTGATAAGTGTTTGTGCGATACGAATGCGAAGCGTTCATTCCTTATGTTGAGCATTACTTTTCTCGGGTTTTTACACTAATATGTGTGTTTTTATGTTACTTTTATGCAAGTAGGGTTGTGAGGCCGAGTATGAAGGAAATAGGCCAATGTGGATCATAATACACCAATTTTGGAGGAAATCTTGCTAAGGTTCAAACGCGAAGACATAGGTCAGGTGTGAGATGCTAGAGTGTGTGCCAACCTCCTCGTATCCAGAGTGGGCACATCCATTTGGAGGGGCACATAGGCAGTCACATTCGAGCATTCCGACTTATGCACATAGAACAAGAGCTCCACCAACATGTACACCATTGAAGAAGCAAGTGATCCACGACGTGAACGTGTGCCCGTTTGCGTTACCCCGATGAAAGTATGGAATTGGGAAGGTATTCAGGTCGAATAGTATAGCAGAGCATTATAGCAACACTATCGCATATATTGTAGCAGCACTGCTCAAAGCCGGCCGAGAAACCAGAGAAATAGAGAATCCACACGGGCGTGTGGAAATTATCAACGCCCGTGTGGTAATTCCGCACGGGCGCGTGGAGCATCCACGCCCGTGTAGTCGCCCGATTCCAGCCCTATTTAAAACCGAATCAGCTAGGGTTTCGAGGGGTATTGGCCAAAGTTTTGGAGAGGTTCTACGGCTCCGACATCGTCATTCCTTAGGAAGAAGGTTGGTAGGGGAGCTTCAGTGAGGCGTATCCTATACTTTGGGACGAGGGAATCCTTGGACGACGAGTAGAGGACTTTCCACAAGACCATCGATCACGATTATCGAGGGGGTTTCTTTATGGATTCATTGCTTTTTACATTCTATTTCTTTTGATTGTACTTAGCTCCATGGAAGCTAAACTCCTAGTGGGTACTCGGGTATTGTGAACCCTAGGATGTATTTGTTTCTTTGAACCTCTTTATTATGCTTTCAATAAATTGATGTTTATTGTGAGTTCCAACCATGAATGCTTGATTGTATGAACATTTCCCCTAGAGTGACACTAGGGTTGAGAGTTCTTGTTGGTAACCTTGTGAGTGAGTGACACACCACGAGCGTTAGACAAAACTAGGTTAGAGAGGGTTGAGAGGGTGAGTCGAGAGGTACAGGAGCGTCCCCTTTCCCCTCCGGCGTGATAGATTCTACCTCCGTTCGTCGAGTTCTTTGCGGCCATAATAGAATGAATGGTCTAAGGGATGAATTTCCGCTGGGGCTTAGTTGCGCGTGCAACAGAGAAGTGTTGAGGTGATCGTAGCATCTATGGCTCAATTGTGGTTAGAGACCTTCCACCTGGACCAAAGGATTAGGTCTATAATTAGGAAGATATTTATCACTTGGAATCCCTAGAGCTCATTGCAACTCTATACGAGTGCGAGGTGTTGAGATTGTTCGATTTCTCCTCTGGGACATGTATAGAGTTAGGCATAGTTGATCTTAGATTTGGGACTATGTAATTAAGGATTTCTATGACTCACCATTGCATTAATTAGGAAGCATAATAGAGGGTTCTTGCACTTGAAACAATTATCCTAGCTGGAGCATTATCCGGGTACCCCATCTCTATCGATTGCCTTACCCCCTTCTTTACTTTTGCTCTCTTACTTGTTGCTTTTATTGTTGAGAATTGAATCATTATCACACTCATCATCATTAATCTTTTACATAGCTAAGAATCGAATTAAGTATTTTTATTCCCTACTCCCTGTGGATTCGATACCCGCTCACCCGGGATTATTACTTCGACAAACCCGTGCACTTGCGGGATATACGCAAGGGGACCTTGTCAGCCATATTATTGAACCCTTGACCTTCTACTTTAGCTCAGATTGACGGTTCTTGTATAGGTTCTTTTCCCCTTGACACGTCCATATATGCATGTAAACCGCAAGTGCACGGTTGTCGAAGTAATAATACCCTGGTGAAAGGATAGTCGAATCCACAGGGAATAGTGCTTAGAACCACCAAGATTGCTATTTAACTAGAATGAAAATATGTTGAAAGTGATGTGACAACAAACTCAATGCAAATGAAAATAAGAAAAGATAAAGGAGGCACAATTTAAAGATAGGGGAGGCAATCGACGATAAATGGGGTACCCGAATATTATTCCGCCTAGGACAATCGTTTCAAGTGCAAGAAACCTCTATTATGCTTCCTAATTAATGCAATAGTGAGTCTTGGAAATCCTTAATTACATAGTCCCAAATCTAAGGTCAACCATGCCTAACTATACATATCCCGGAGGAGAAATCGAACAGTCTCAACACCTCGCACTCGTATAGAATTGCAATGAGCTCTAGGGATTCCAAGTGATAAACCCTATTCCTATGTATAGACCTAACCCTTTGGTCCAGGTAAAAGATCCCTAGCCATAATTAAGCCCTAGATGCTAAAATCACTTCAACGCTTCACTCCGTTGCACTCGCAACTAAGCCCCAGCGGAAGGTCATCCCTTAGCCCATTCACTCTACTATGGCCGCAAATAACTCTTGGAACGTGGAGGTAGGATAGATCACACATGAGGGGAAAGGGAATGCTCCGCTACCTCTCGACTCACCCTCTCAACCCTCTCCAATCTAGCTTTGTCTAACTCTCATGGTGTGTCACTCACTCACAAGACTTACCAAGAAGAACTCTCAACCCTAGTGTCACTCTAGGGGAGTATTCATACAATCAAGCATTCAAGATTGGAACTCACAATAAACATCAATTAATTGAAAGCGTAATAAAGAGATTTAATGAAACGAATACATCCTAGGGTTCACAAATACCCAAGTACCCACTAGGGATTTAGCTCTCCATGGAGCAAAATACAATAGATAATGAAATCAAAAGTAAAGAGATGCAATCCATGAATGAAAACCCCCTTGTGTTTGTGTCGAAGGTCTTGTGGATCGGCCGCGTCTTCTTCAAAGGTCCCCTCGTCAAACCTAGGACACACCTCGCCGGATCGGTGCCGATGAAAACTCTCCCAATAGCTCTCTTCCTAAGGAAATGCGGTGTCAAAGGCCGTCAAAACTCTCCAAAGCCTTGCTAAAGCCTCTCCAAACCATAGCCGCCGGCACCTCCAAAGATGGGGAAAGGTGGAAGAAAAGATAGGGGAAAAGATAGAGAAATCAGGGCTGAATTGCGGCTTTCAAATGGCTGGAATCGGGCATCCACACGAGCGTGTGGAATTTCCACACACCCGTGTGAATTCTCTGGAATTCTGATTTTCAGCCACCTATGAACAGTAACTGCTATAATAAATTGGTACAGTGTTTTTGTTACATTAACCTGCTACAGTACTCCCCGCCAAAAACACTCCCGAATCCACTTTTCATCGAGGTAACATAAACGGGCACACGTTTATGCCGTAGATCGCGTCGCTTCTTCAATAAACGGTTTCATTGGTAAAGATCTTGCTATCATTGCACAAGTTGGGATACGCATATGTGACTGCCTTCATGCCCCTCCAACTCATTGTAATGGCTTGAATACATGGAGGTTGGCACACATTCATGTATCTTAGAGCCCCACTTGTGTCTTCGCGTTGTTGCTTCTAAAATTCCACCAAATAGTGTGTATACGATCTACTTTTGGCTTCTTTTCTTAAAACATAGCTTCACAACCCTACATGCGCAATAAGCGCTTAAACCTGATAAAAGTAATGCCTATTGTAAGGAAAGAACACTTTGCATTCTTATCACACAAGCATTTATCACCCCTTCTTCTAAGTGTATGCTCAAGCTCAGGATCTCCTACAACAATTTGTGAAGGGTTCCCTCGGGTCATAACATAGAGCTGCAACTAAAAAGGAAAAAGAAAAATCAAAACGATGATAGAATAAGAAAATGTGAAATAGAATGAATGATGAATAGCTAAAATAGCAAAATGCAAAGTATCTCTAAATGTCTACTCACCAGTAACAGCGCCAAAAATTGACAACGCCCCTTGCGTGTGACTCGCAAGTGCACGGGTTTGTCGAAGTAATAAATCCCAGGTGAGTGGGTATCGTATCCACAGGGAGTAGGGAATAAAAATACCAAGATTTCTATCTAACTAAGCGAAGACGGAATAATGATTTTGTTGATAAATTGTAATGAAAGCAAGAATAAAAGAAACAAGAAAGAGAGAAGCACAAATAGATGAGAGGTATGGCAATCGATAGAAGTGGGGTACTCGGATATTATTCCACCTAGGATAATTGCTTCAAGTGTAAAATCAACTATTATATCTCCTAATTGATGCTTAATAAGTCGTGGCAAATCCTTAAACACATGTTCCCAAATCTAAGGTCAACTGTGACTAACTCTACACTATGTCCCAGCGGATAAATCGATAAATCTCAACACCTCATACTGTGTAAAGTTGCAAGACACTCTAGGAATTCCAAGTGATGAATCCTATTCCAAATTATATATCTAACCCTTTAGTCCAGACGAAAGACCCCTAGTCGCAATTAAGACCTAGGTGCTAAAGTTATATTAACGCTTTACTTAGTTACTGACAAGGTCCCCTTGCGTATATCCCGTAAGTGCACAGGTTTGTCGAAGTAATAATCCCGGGTGAGCGGGTATCGAATCCACAGGGAGTAGGGAATAAAAATACTTAATTCGATTCTTAGCTATGTAAAAGATCAATGACAATGAGTGTAACAATGATTCAATTCTCAACTGTAAAAGCAACAAGTAAGAGAGCAAAAGTAAAGAAGGGGGGTAAGGCAATCGATAAAGATGGGGTACCCGGATAATGCTCCGCCTAGGATAATTGTTTCAAGTACAAGAACCCTCTATTATGCTTCCTAATCAATGCAATGGTGAGTCGTGGAAATCCTTAATTACATAGTCCCAAATCTAAGGTCAACTATGCCTAACTCTATACATGTCCCGGAGGAGAAATCGAACAATCTCAACACCTCGCACTCGCATAGAGTTGACCTCAACGCTTCACTCCGTTGTACGCGCAACTAAGCCCCAGCGGAAGTTCATCCCTTAGACCATTCACTCTATTATAGCCGCAAAGAACTCGAGGAACGGAGGTAGAATCTATCACGCCGGAGGGGAAAGGGGACGCTCCTGTACCTCTCGACTCACCCTCTCAACCCTCTCCAACCTAGCTTTGTCTAACGCTTGTGGTTTGTCACTCACTCACAAGGTTACCAACAAGAACTCTCAACCTTAGTGTCACTCTAGGGGAAATGTTCATACAATCAAGCATTCAAGGTTGGAACTCACAATAAACATCAAAATATTGAAAGCATAATAAAGAGGTTCAAAGAAATAAATACATCGTAGGGTTCACAATACCCGAGTACCCACTAGGGGTTTAGCTTTCCATGGAGCTAAGTACAATTAAAGAAATAGAATGTAAAAGCAATGAATCCATAAAGAAACCCCCTCGATAGTCATGTCGATGGTCTTGTGGAAAGTCCTCTACTCGTCGTCCAAGGATTCTCTCGTCCGGTATAGGATACGCCTCGACGGAAGCTCCCCTACCAACCTTCTTCCTAAGGAATGACGATGTCGGAGCCATAGAACCTCTCCAAAACCTTGACCAATACCCCTCGAAACCCTAACCGAAGCCCTCTCTCAAGTTGGGGAAAAGATGGAGAAAAGAATAATAAAATCGGGACTGATTCGGCTTTTAAATAGGGCTGGAATCGGGCAACTACACGGGCGTGGATGCTTCACGCACCCGTGGGGAATTTCCACACGGGCATGGGTAATTTCCACACGCCCGTGTGGATCCTCTGAACTCCTGTTTTCTCGGCCGACTATGAACAGTGCTGCTACAGTACTTTTGCCGTGTTGCTACATTGCTCTGCTGCAGTATCCATACTTTCATCGGAGTAACGCAAACGGGCACACGTTCACGTCGTGGATCACTTGCATCTTCAATGATAGGCACGTTGGTGAAGCTCTTGTTCTATGTGCATAAGTCGAAATGCCCAAGTGTGACTGCCTTTGTGCTCCTTCAAATGGATTTGCCAACCCGAATACGAGGAGGTTGGCACACACTCTAGCATCTCACATCGACCTATGTCTTCGCGTTTGAACCTTAGCAAGATTTCCTCCAAAATCGGTGCATTGTAATCCACATTGGCTTCTTTCCTTCATACTTGGCCTCACAACCCTACCTGCATAAAAGTAACATAAAAACACATATATTAGTGTAAAAACCTGAGAAAAGTAATGCTCAACATAAGGAATGAACGCTTCGCATCCATATCGCACAAGCACTTATCAGTTACTTGTGCAACTAAGCCCTAGCGGAGGTCATCTCTTAGCCCATTCACTCTACTATGACCGAAAAGAATTCTTGGAACGTGGAGGTAGGATAAATCACATCGGAGGGGAAAGGAAACACTCCGCTACCTCTTGACTCACCCTCTCACCCTCTCCAATCTTGCAATGTCTAACCCTCATGGTGTGTCACTCACTCACAAAGGTTACCAATGTAGACTCTCAACCCTAGTGTCACTTTAAGAGAGAAATCATTCAACAAACATTCAAGATTGAAACTCAATTAAAGACATCAATTAAGGAAAACATAATAGAAGATTAATGAAACAACTACATCCTAGGGTTCACAAATCCAAGTACCCACTAATGGTTTAGCTCTCCATGGAGCTAGTTATAATCAACAATAAAATCCAACGCAAAAACAAGTAATCCATAGAAAAATCCCCTCGGTATTCATGTCGATGGTCTTGTGGAGTAGCCTCATCTTCTCCAAAGATCCCCTTGTCCGGCCTAGGGCACACCTCACGAGATCTATGCCGATGAAAGCTCCCCCAATAACCTTCTTCCAAGCGAAGCACGGTGTTGAATCCGTAGAACCACTCCAAAGACTTGCCAAAAGCCTTTCCAAACCCTAGCTGACGTCCTCTTAAAAGATGCAGAAAAGTTGGAGAGAAGAGAGGGAAAAAATTTCAAAAATCAGGTTGAATCGCGGCTTAAATAGGACTGGAATCGGGAATCCACACGCCCCTGTGGATTTTCCCAACGGTCGTGTGAAATTTCCACACGCCCGTGTGGATTCTTTGGAAAACTGCTTTTTTCGACCAGCTGTGAACACCAAAAACAAAATGCCACATCTTTGGTCATGTTATACTCCAACCACGAATATTGATAAGTGTCTAAATACATCACTTTTATTTTTATGTTTTATGCACTTTCCTATGTTATACTCCAACCACGAAAACTGTTTTTTATGTTTTATACTCCAACCACGAATATTGATATGTTACGCTTTTTATTTGTTATTATTATTTCAGGACATCAGAGGATCATCTAAAGCATTATTGAGCTTCGTTTAACATAAATCAAAGAATTTATCGAAGCTCACATACATCCTTAGGCTTCAAGCAAGAAAGAGTGGATTTTCAAGTAATGGTCAGTGTAGCAGTGGTGTCGTAGTAATATTATTGTAGAAATTTTATTGTAGCAATTCTACTGTAGCAGTATGCAGCCAGTGTGTGGCCCGCACAAAAGAGATAGAGAGGTGTGTGGCCTAGTATACGGCCGCACACCAGCCTGCACACACAATGGCAGAACACTTGTTTGGAGGGTTTATTAGGATTTCTAGAGTTTTAGAGGAGGACTTTTGGCCACCATCTCTTTACACCCTTCTCCACCATCATCTCCACCATTCTCCATGACCATCTCTATCATTCTTCTCCACCATCACCGGATTGCAAGATGATTTGAAGAACAATAACTCAAGGGAAGAAGAAGGTTGTAGGCAAGGAACACATCAAGGAGCTCAATGGCACGGATCCGGCTAGCTTTCATCACCACCTTTTAGCCTACATCTGAGGGAGTTTTTTATGAGGATTTTTATTGATTATTTTGTGTATTCTCTCCTTTGATGTGGAACTAGATTCCCAAGGCCACCGGGCTCTGGTGAACTCTGGGAGAGGAACTTGTTTGTATGGATAGATGATCATTGTTAGTTTTAATTGAATGTTGGCATGTTTGTTGGTTTCAACCTATTGTTTTGATGTTCAACCTGCAATGGATGGATTCCGTAGGTTTTGATTCATGAATTGTGGTGGGATGCTTGCAAGTATTAGGTCACACAATTATTGAAGGCTCCAGGTGCGGGTAGCTCCCCCACGAGGTTAGGGTAATTTTAGCCGAAAGCAAGCATTAGAATTACCCTAACCAAGACTCTTTGCTCCCAAAAACATCGTACGAGTATCTTCTGGATGGAGTAACCCATATTAGATTAGGACTATACTACTAAGGTTCCAGGGTAGGCGACATCCTAGTCTAGCATACCAACTCAAGCCAACCTTGTGGTTAAATTCCTAGATTCATCCTAACTTGTTCTTCTCCCGAGGGGATCCTCGCCTGAGGCCTCTAGTTCTCATTGCTACTTGCTCCTTAGATTGCTTGTATGGTGTGCCTTATTCTATTTTGTTTATAGTTCTTTCCTTCATTTATTTTTGTATTTGTGTTTGATACAATAATTCTCCATTTGGTAAACTAGATAGTGGGGCCCTTGGGAATACGCCCCTCTAGATCATGCACGAAAGGTTTATTACTTGACTACTCGTGGTAATTCTAATGCTTGCTTTCTGCTAAAATTATCGAAACCTTGCGGGGAACTACCAGCACTCGGAGCCTCCGGTATACTGGCACATTGAATCCCCCTTCAATCATTGTGCTACCTAATACATTCAAGCATCCAGCCAGATATATATAATTCATGAATCAAAACCTACGAAATCCATCCATTGTAGGTTGAACATCAAAACAATAGATTGAAAAAAACAAACATACCAACATTCAATTAAAACTAACAATAATCATCCATCCTTACAAACAAGTTCCTCTTTCAAGGTTCACGGGAGCCCTATGGCCTTGGGAGTCTAGTTCCACATTAAGGGGGAAAATACACAAAATAATCAATAGAAATGCTCATAAGAAACTTCCTCAGTTGTAGGCTAAAAGGTGGTGACGAAAGCTCACCGGATCCACACTGTTGAGTTCCTTGATGTGTTCCTTGAGTACAACCTTCTTCTCCCCTTAAGTTCTTGCTCTTCATATCATCTTCCAATCTAGTGATGGTCGAAGATAATGATGGAGATGGTGGTGGAGAATGGTGGAGATGATGGTGGGGAAGGGTTGAAAGAGATGGTGGCCAAAGTCCCCCTTTAAAAAAGTCATAGGTTGGCTTTTAAAACTTCCAAAACAAGTTATGCTCATGTGTGTACGAGCTAGTGTGCGGGTCTCACATCAGGCTACACACCTCTTTGTCTCCTCTGCGTGGGCCACACATCAGGGCGCACATTGCTACAGTGAAATTATTATAGTTATTTTACTACAATAAACACTACTATAGTGATTGGTGCCTAAAAATCCACTCTTTTTTGCCCCGAAACCAGAGGATATGTGTGAGTTTTGATAAATTCTTTGATTTATGTTAAATGAAGCTCAATAATGCTTTAGGTGATCCTCCGATGTATTGAATCAATAATAACAAATAAAAAGCATAAAAGGGCATCGGAGTTATAGAAATATGCATGAAAGTGCATAAAATATATATAATAAAAGTGATGTATTTAGACACTTATCAAATACCCCCCTATTTGAGCATTTGCTTGTCCCCAAAACAAACAAACATGAAGAACAAGAGAGATTGATAAGTGGCTAAATACATAACCTCCGGCTTAGATGTAGCTATATGGTTGCGTGCCCGCAAGTGTATGGGGTCACCAAGTAATACCTTGAGCGAGGGCCCAAGGATCGTATTCCACGGGGTTAAGGAGCTCCTATTACTCCTCCATCACTTACTTTCCAACCTTACAACTTAAACATGCTATACTACTCTAATACATGCAAGAATGTAAATAAATCACAAGTATAACAATTCCAAGGCAAGCAAGGAGATCGCAAGTGTATGGAGTCACCAAGTAATACCTTGAGCGAGGGCCCAAGGATCGTATTCCATGGGGCTAAGGAGCTCCTATTACTCCTCCATCACTTACTTTCTAACCTTATAACTTAAACATGCTATACTACTCTAATACATGCAAGAATGTAAATAAATCACAAATATAACAATTCCAATGCAAGCAAGGAGATTACAAGAGTAATGATGATGTAAATAGGCCTAGGGATGTGGATCCCCATGAGGGGTTATCATGATATATAGATGCATAAGAATAAAATAGCAAGGGTGATTTAGACCGACAAACTTCAACATTAGTTCAACCCCAATTTCTCGGGAACTAAGGATTTCTCCAACTAATAGTTCTAGGCATGAAGCATAATGAGCCAAACCATAAATCACACCAATGCATTCCAAATAAAGGTTTAGCATCCAAAATACATGATGAACCCCCCAAGGTTCACCTACATCCGGTGGCCTTGGGGGTCTAGTGTGCCATCTTTCAAACAAATGTAACAATCTCAAGAAAAACATAAAGCAAATGCATAAGAGGCACTCCTTAGTCCGAATGATGATGAAGAAGAACAATGCCGGCCGAATGACGCTTCCTCTAGCCCAAGTAATGCCGAATGTTCCTCTTCTCTTGATGATGAAGCTCTCCCCTTGATGTTCAAGCTCTTGATCACCTCCAAGCCTCAAGCCAAGCTTTACCAAGATGATGTCTTTGTTTCTCCTCTTCTTCCTCAAGTGTTGGCTGCCCAAAAAGTTCTCTTCAAAAGCTTCTAAATGCCCTCATATACCCCCAGTACACTCCCTCAAAAAACAGCCTGTATGCCTATCAAATGAGACTCAAAAACCCCCCAAAATGGCTCCAAACTAGCTCCATGAAGACCTCCATACTGCCCCAATGAGGAGCTCATTGACGCAGTATGAAGTAGGCAAACTCCATTTTAGCTCTCGTAACAGTATCCATACTGGGTCAACGAGCACCTCATTAACCCAGTATGCCTTCAAACAGGCTCTTCTTTTCTCTACCTACAGTATTTACCGCTGGGTCAATCTAGAGCAGCATTGAGGCCGTATGGCTTGGATCAAATCCTGACTCAAAAACTCTCCAGGTGCTACAATGGAAGCTACAACGTTCTTGCTACAATGTTGATGCTATAGTACCATTGCTACAGTACTCCAACTATAGTATCTGCTACTGTGGATACGCTACAGTACCGCAACCTGGTTTTCTTCTGTTTTCTCACCCAAATTGTATCTTCGTGTCCTCCATGGCATTTCTGTGCCCTGCAAAGCAAATAACACACGATTAAGCACAAAACGCGAATCAATCTTTATAGAAATACATGCTAGATACATCAAATATATGCACTAAAATACATACATTTAGACACTTATCAAATATCCCCACACCTAAGCGTTTGCTTGTCCCCAAGCAAACAAATCATGAAGAACAAGGGAAATGATAAGTGGCTAAATGTATTATCTCCGGCTCAAATAAATACAAGACTCTACAAGCATTGGAAAATGATAAATAGATAATGAGTTATAAACAGTAAGCACAATAGAAAGATCCTGTCTCACCTCCTATATGTTTGTGCCATATGTGTGAACCTTGTATTTCATTTGCCCTGATCTGGTCTAGCCTACTGACTTCAATCAGTTTAGCTCTAGATGCTAATCACTCCACATTTAAGAGTACTGATTCTTAAAATGCTAAGTGCTACTTCAATGAACAAGTGAGATCCTTCTAATTCCCACACCTGAACTAACTCCCTTTTCCTTCTCAAAGCTTCTAGTAAGTAGTCAAAAAGATCACTAGGGTTTTTATTTTCATTTCATTTCATCATTTTTTTTTCGAGTCCGACTAATATAGATTGCACAAAAAAAATCTTTCTGGAGGGTGCACATGCTAGTTAGGCACAAGAGCCACCCAACTACTTGATTACAGTCTACATAGGCGCATTCATGCTTCATTAGCAGAGGAATACTGACAAAGACTCATTTTTCTTTTTCTCTTTTTCACTTTTTTCACATTTTCTTTTTTCACATTCACCCTACATCATGTCTTCAAACTACTCTACATGCCACAAAACTAGGGCTAGCTCAACGAGACTTAGAAGTTCTTAAGAGTTCATTGAAAGAAAGAACTTTGAATTCTATGGCCAAGTACTCAAAGTTGTGTGTTAAGCATTCAAGAGAGATAGAGTAGTCAAGTTGGCTATTCCCAAGGCATTAACATAAGATTCAGTGCACAAGACAATACTAGAGGTGAAACAAGATTCAATAGAGTACAACAACAAATATGTAACTCACATCCATCATTAATCCATGCTAGAAGAGTCTTACAATAATGAACAAGCCATCATGGGTACACTAGCATGTAAATAACAACCCTAATACATGAAATACACACATCCCGACACCTAGTGTTGTACATTGTCCCCAATGTACACTAATCATGAAAAGCATGGCAATATATGCAATGAAAACAATAGAGGAGGGTGGAACAAACTTCCCTAGTTAATCTTGTGCACACAGCGAGAGGTGACCTGAACAAAGGGTGTTGCAAGCTTTGCGTGTCGGGTCCAACTTCCATGGAATGTGGAGAGGCTCACCAAGCTCCCTTAATGCCCTGCAAGGCATAAAGGGCATCATCATTCCAAACAAAATTTAAAATTGCAAAAATTAAATACTAGGGAGTAGTCAAACACACATACTAGATAGAAGCAAATAAAGTTCTACACAAAAGGTTAGCAAGGTAAGAACCTTGGCCAACTTATTAGTACAAGAAAGAAAACACTTAAGCTAAAATATAGATAACAAAAACACATTAAAATAAAGCAACACAAATGTCTATTCTCAAATGTTAAAGTAGTCATCACTGGATGTTGAAGATATGGTGGTCATGGTGTGCTTTGAAAGTGCTCAAAACCTCCAAGGTTAGTTGGCGAAAGGTAGGATCTTCGATTTCAAACAAATTCTCCAACAACCATGTAAAAGTAATTTCTTGACATGTTCATCAGTCCCAAGTGTTTCCAAAATACCCCATTCTTATTTGGTGAAATGTGTTCACAAAGTTTGGTCTTCAAACCTTCATACTTTGCTTTATGATGAGCAAGCTTAAAGTGGGGTTCTTTGGAGTTGGCATTATTCTTCTCAGAAGTTTGGAGGCAAATTTCTTAATGTTTGGCATTCCTACATCAAGAATAAATCATATAAGGCTTAAAGGAATCCAAGAGAATGCAAAATGTGGCATGAAAATGGGTAAAACATGGAGAAATACAAGAGAATAGGATCCATACGGCCATATGGAGGCCGTATGGATACTATTCATTTTGCAAGAGTTTCCCATCAACATGAATTCGAAAAAATTTGTTCAAGAAAATTCAAAGGCATGATGCTCATCCCACACAAAACAAGCTAAAAGCTTGAAACAATCCCCACATAAGCTCAAGAAAGCAAGAAGAAAAAGAGAAAATAAAAAAAAGTTAACAAGATTCTTACCGACAAAAGCCCGAGAAAACTTGAGTGAAGCTTGGAGAAAACCACTAGATCGACTTCTCAAAGATGTTAGGAGATGATTTAGAACAAGAAATGAGGAGATCCGGCCATGGTTTGATGGATAATGAAGGTTAGGGTTCGGTTGGAGAAGAAGGAGAATGAAGAATGAGACAAGGTCGCAAGATACACATGGAAACCCGACCTCATACTGCCAATGAGGACCTCATTGACGCAGTATGCCCTAGTTATTTCTCACTGGATAGGGCATACTGCCTCAATGAGGACCTCATTGAGGCAGTATGCCATAGTTATTTTTCTCTGTTTGGGGCAGACGGCCTCAATGAGCTCCTCATTGAGGCCAAATACCCTTGAAAACATGTTTTAAAGCTTTATTCACTTCTCCAAACACATGGGCATGGCTACAAAGTATTCCACAAACATCTCCAACATGAAATAATGGTTCAAAATTTTGATCTAATGCATGAAATGATAGCCAACCCAAGTGTTTCTCATCGATGCACACAATTAAACAACCACATGGATGATGATGATAATAATATACAAAGTTATGATAACATGGACTTATTCACATTCAAAACATTAAAGAAAATACGAAAAGAACACTAACATGATAACATGAACACAAAGAACATAAAAACATGGAATTAGACCCCCAAGAAACACTTGTTTAACGTCACAAGCCTGACGTACCTTATTATTTACCTTACGGGAGTTTGAATAATTTGAAATTACCCCCGGTCATCTTCAAATTGTTGGTGTTTCTTCCCGGTAAATTCAAGGACATCAAAAGAATGAATTTAACATTTTTCATGAATAAAGGGAGGTGAAGATTGTACCTTCTTTTCTTGAGGTATTGGATGAGAGTGAGTAATACCTTTCTTCTTCTTTCCCCGGACCTCCCTCCAAACTTTTTTCAACATTGAATCTTTTTTTTTCTTTTTGTTTGGCATTGGTACACATAACTTTCTCCTTTCGCTTCTTCAAATTAGAACTTGGAAGAGGAGATTGAGGTTCTTCTTGATCTTCATTTCTTAGCTCTCCCAAGTATTCATCCAATGGGTTTAATGATAGCACCTCCTACACACAATCAGAAATTAAAAGTTCAGTTTCATCAACGAAGTAAAGCGTATCATCATGGTTTAATAAGTGTTTCATGGCCGCCGGTAGAGTATATACTACTTCTTCCTCTCCAACCCTTAGTGTTAATTTTCCTCCTTTAAGGTCGATGAGAGCACCAGAGGTAGTGAGAAATGGCCGACCAAGAATCAATGGTGTCTCCACATCTTCATCAATATCCATGATGATAAAATCCACAGGAAATACAAATTTGTCCACCCGGACAATCATCTTCCACAATCCCACGAGGCTTCCTTGTTGATCGATCCGCTAATTGTAAAATCATTCTCGTGGGTCTAAGTTCATCAAGACCAAGCTTCAAATACATGGTATATGGCATAACATTAATGCTTGCAACCGAGTCTGCTAGTGTATTTTCTTGAACTCCACCCTCAAGTACACATGGAATTATGAAGCTTCCCGGATCTTTCAATTTTTGTGGGAGAGTCTTCTCCAAAATGGCCGAGCAATTTCCCGTAAGAGCAACGTTGCCCTCTTCTTCCAATTTCCTCTTGTTTGTAAGCAATTCTTTTAAAAACTTGGTATACTTGGGCACTTGAGTTAACGCTTCCACTATCGGGATATTTATGTGGAGTTGCTTGAAGATGTTGATGAATTTTCTGAATTGAGCATCTTCCTTATCTTGCTTCAATCTAGCCGGATAGGGAATTAGAGGTTTGAATTCAAAAGGCTTTGATGAACCCTTTTGTGGAATTTACTTATCTTTATCTTGCTTGCTTTTCTCAATAACTTTCTCCACTATGTTAGGGTCTTCCACTTCGGCTACCCCAGTTTCCTTGACACTTGGGTCAACTACGACCCTTGTCTCAACCTGTCTCCCGCTTCTAAGGGTGATGGCCTTCAAGTGCTCTCTTGGGTTCTCCTTAGTGTTTCTAGGAAGACTGCCTGAAGGTCGCTCAAAATTTGCTTTAGCAAGCTGCCCCACTTGGTGCTCAAGGGATTGTACAAAAGCTTGAAGGTTTCGCAAAATGGAGCCTATCTCATTGAACTGTCCGGTGTGTTGAGCAAGCTGAGCATTCACCTTACTGAACTGAGTATCCATACTGCTGGTTATGCTATCGAACCTTGATTCAGTGTAAATCATGAACTTAGTGAATCTCTTCTCCAATATTGGTTGTTGCATTTGGGAATCTTGTGGAGATGATGTAGCTTTTTGTTGTTGCCCATGATTCCATGAGAAGGTCGGGTGGTATTTCCACCCCGGATTATAAGTTGAGCTGTAAGCATTCCCTTGTGGCCTTTGTCCTCCAATATAGTTGACACTTTCACTTGGGGCGACGGAGGCTCTAGCAATAGGACAGTGGGCGACTCCATACCCTCCACCACAAGTGCTACAACTCATCACTGACTCTGACTTCGAGCTACTACCCATAAGCATGTCTAGCTTCCGAGATAACACATCAACCTTTGCGGCAAGAGCATCATTAGCACTGACTTCATAATTCTGGCCTCTTTTTATGGTGCACCTCTTGAGGCCCAATGAGACTCATTGCTTGCCATTGATTCAAGGAGTTGCTTGGCTTCGTCGGGGTATTTGTTGCTAAGAGATCCACCCGCTGCGACATCAATTAATTGATGAGTTGCATAGCCATGATGGGGGTATCTCTGAAGAAGGTCTTTGAATCTCTCATAAGCTTCAAATAGTGTCTTCGACTCTCCTTATTTGAATGCCGAAATTTCTTGCCTTCACTCTTCTCTTGGAAACTTCTTATGTTCTCACCTTACCCGATTTGTGGAGCCACTTCTATTTAGGAGAGAACTTTAGCTCAATGACATGGTTTCTTCCGTAAAAAAATTAATAAATAAATAAAAATAAAAAAACCCAAAAATTCGGATTCCTTGTGGGATGCCCTACAGGTTCTTTGTAAATACTTTGTAAAAAGATTGTAGAAAGAGCTATCACCTTAGAAGTGTGAAAGTCTCTCTTGAGTAGTTGAATTTTGGGCATTACAAGTGTACATTTGATTACCTACCAAGAGAAAGACTACCTCTACGGTGTATGCAGCTACTACCTATTTATTATAGTATGAAATAAGGTCATTGTTAGCTAAGTTGATCCAACATTGCATGGGGTACATAAATTAGGGTAATCACACACACACACATACTTGAGGGAGTACAAGGTGAGAGTGAAACTTATCATTTTTGATAAGCTGAACACACACTAACAATTGGTTTTCTATTCCACTTTTGAAATTCCTATATTATTGAGATCAGAGGTCATGCACTCATCTTCTTTCTTGTGTGTTGATGTGTTTTGCTTGAGGAAAAGCAGATGCTCAAGTGTGGGGGATTGCATTCCATATATATATTTCCATACCCTTTTTATGTATTTATCGTGTCTTCAAGCGTTTATTTATTGAGATTTGATGCTACTTTCGGTATTATAGTGTATTTGTGTAGGAAAATAGGTCCCTATGCAAAAGAGCAGGATTCAGCGCAATTACAGTGCAAAAAGATGAGAATCTATAGTGCTCTTAGGCTTGACACGGTCTTGACACGACCATGCTCGTTCCACTGATTATTCCAGGCGATTTGTGAAGATGAGTACTATAGCAAAATCAATGTAGCTGAGTGCTGTAGAATTTTATTGTAGCAAATCAATGTAGCACAAGCCTGGAGAAGGGACACGGTCTGTGTGCTCCTAGCACGATCATGTCGAGCCTGATACACTCTTGTCACAGGGTGTGTCAGGCCTGAAAATTTGCTTTTCGGTGATTCTACTTTTCAGCAATTTTTGTGGGCGATTGACACCCCGTGTCCAGGGCGTGTCGTGCTTGGAATCCGCGTTTTAAGTTAGATCTAGGGCATTATTGGGGCATTCTTCTCTCCATCCTCCATCCTTTTTCTTGGAGGCGGTTGCCATGGTCTTCCCCTCCACATTTCTGGACCCGGACTGAACTTTGGTGCTAGAGCGCTAGTAGTGGAGGCACAAGAGAAATGGGGCTAGCAATGGACCTCAACATTGGAGCCGAACTTGAAGAGAAGAGAGTCTTATCTTCTTTCTTTAGATCTGTAGTTGTTTTCTCCATGTTGTACCCATCCCTTAGGGGCTAACCGTTCATGGTGCCCCGGGATGTTGAACTTTGATGCTTTGTATGTTTTGAATACTTTCTTCTAATGATCTACAGAGTTATTTTGGTTTCTTGTGTTTAATGATATGTTTGCATAACTTGATGTGTTTGATGTGCACAGATGCTTTAGTAATACTCGGTATATGGATGACCATAGTTGTGATTGCTTATTGTCATTGCAAAACTTGATGTGTTTAAGATGCACAGTTATCCTAGCAGACCTTGGTGTATTTGAGAACCATAGATGCAATATTGCTTTTGAGCACACGCATGAACCTTAGAATGTACCTGGTAGGCATTAAAGGTCAGTCGGCATACGATAGTTCATAGGAATCATCCCGGGGCATTGCTCTCTTTTTGCTGAAATATTAGATTCTATAATTTCACCTGCTCTATCTCTGCGTCTCTCACCTAGTTCGGTTTCAACCCTTACCTGTCATCATTCCTTCCTTTAAGATCTAGTTACCAACTATTATTTACTGGTTAGAGATTAGAAGATCAATTAGTACTTTGAGTCTAGTCCCTGTGGTTTGACAACCCTACCCCTCATGGAGTACAACTTTACTACTTGCGTGTGACCCGTATACTTGCGGAGAACACATCAGCATCTCGAAAGCTCTTCCTTTGTTTGCCATACTCTTTCTACAAAAAATTGTGCCCAATTGATTGACAAGGACTTTATTCAAATATTCCTTTATAACTTGATCTCTAATCCCAATATCAAAATCTTCAATCAGCTTTAATAGTCTATCTTGAGTCCCTAACAATGTTATCAAATTTGAAGTCTTGCATGAGTGTTTTTCTCTCTTGATTTGGAGCCCGATGGTGCTTTACAAGCATTGGGCAACTCTGCGTAGTCGTTTAATAAAAAATATATCCATGTCCTGCAATATATAATCGGCATACCAAATTTATAAAAGAGCTAAATGAGTTGTTAGGACTATTTATTTGAGAATTTCTATTAAGTAACCTCATTCCATCATTATATATGATAAGTGCTTAATTATACTTATTTTTCCAATTAGAATAGATAGCACTTAGCTTATCTTTGGGCATGTTTAGAGTTGATCTAGTACCTACAATATGTCTTTTATGTATTAAGGCTAATATATATATATATATATATATATAGTTGGAGCAAAAGAAGTGAGGTTGGAACAAATTGGAGCGAAAATGGAGCAAAATGAGAGTATCCAGAGAATTACACTAGCAAGTACACACTCATGTTTGGACCATGTATCCTCAAGACATAAAAGCTCCCTTGTTTGTGCATAATCAATGCTTATTGAAGTATCCAGAGAGATACATAGACAAGTACATGGCAGTGTACTTTTTATCCTCAAGAATCTTCGAAGAGAAAAATGATAAAAAGACTGAGAACTTGAAGTACATGGCCTGTACACGCCCGCATACAAGCTAGTGTATCTCCCCGATTCCTGGAACTATAAATTAGAATATTAAATGTTTTTAAGGGAAGTTGTTGGGATTTGAGTGATGGCTGAAGATAAAGATTTTAGCCGAGATTAAGAGCAATTGAAAGGAAGTCGCTGAAGGAGAGTCCAAGACAGCGATATAGCTAAGCTCTTATCAACATCAAGTGGATTTGAAAAAGAGATTTTCATCAATGGATTCTAGTTCTTTCTTTTCCATCTTTTGTATTGTATTGAACTTAGGATTTTTGTAGAACCTAGTATGACTTGTGTTTGACATTGGTATTTAATATTGATTATTCTTGTTTTCTTTGATTCATTTATGTTGTTTGAATGCCATGTTTAGGATAGCGAGAGCTTCTATTTCATGATTGATTCATGCAATGGTATTGAGAAATCCATTATGTATAAATCTTTCATAGATGATGAGAATCACCAGCAAGCACTAGAGATAGGTTGTCGAGATTCTTTTGACTAGGGGTCATTGTAGCAAGGTCTTGCTCTGCCCCAATTAGTGGGAATTCCTAGAAGTCTGTGCAATCTTATAAAAATTGGTTAGTAAGTGATTTCAATCTACCGTAGTATGGGATTAGATATTAGATTTGTCTCGAGAATGTGTTTGATATAATTTTGAGTTCCCTCAATCCAACATTTCAATTGTTCAATCAGTGTTACTTTCCAATTACCCTTGTTAAAACCCTACATGAAACCATATCTGGGTACCCACTCCCTTGAATTGATAATCCTGACTAACCCTTAATTTTCACACTTTCTCCTCACCTTCTTACTTCTTTCCCAAAGCTCATAGGATTACACAACCTCATTACTTTCAAACTAGATAACAAGAGGATAGTACTAGTGATTCTGGTCCTCGTGGGATTCGATAATCACGTGCATTTATGATGCACCTCCATCGGTCCGATGGGCGGCCCCAATCAATATATCTTTATTTTTTAATTACTTTTCTCATATGATGTCTCTATTTTTTTTCTTGGTTCTATTTTCCATCAAATTATTTGAAATTCTAACATTGTGTTTTCTAGTCTATCTCATGGTTTCTTATTGTTGTATTTAGAGAAATGTCAGGTTTTGGAGTGTGCTCTAAGAGTCCAAGATCTATGTTTTGGTTGGTATATAATACAAGATCTAGTAATAATCTTTTGACTAATTGAATTAATTAATTATTTTAATCATGGAGTTGGAGTTATTAGCTTGTGAAACAATATGATTCTATAAAAAACTAAACGTTCAAATTGGTTTCTAGTTCATTTATCAAATTTTTCAACAAAAATGTTCTTATCTTTAATGTTATATGTTAAATTTTTTATTTGCATTAGTGGGCCTTACTTAATAATTTGGTTATGATGATTCAAATAAAGGCCAATGTACCAAAAACTTCAAGATAATTGGTGTGACCCCATTTGAACTATATAAGTCCTTTTACACTATTATTTTTTATCCAATGTAGAACTATTATCTTACTCCATTTGAACTATATGTTCATTGTTCAATTGCAACTTGTGATTTTTTGTTGGGCTCTGATACTATGTTAAATTTTAGATTTGCATTATTAAAGACATAACTTAATTTGATTTTTCATTAAATCAAACTTTGATGTAATAACCATTACTAATTAGCCCACTGACTTGAGTTGCCTAAGAAAATTAACCAATGTTCTCATAGTTGATACATATGAAACCTGTATAATGGTTATATATTATTATATTCTACTTAAAACAAATCAAATATTCAAGAATAAAACAAATAGCTTGTTGCTAATCATCAACCAAGCTCAGCTGTTCAACATTTATATAGTTTCATAATTTTCATTTCAACAGCTAAAATCAAGCTCAACATTCACATTTGTTCCTAATCAAATCATTAACCAAGGTTCAAGAACAATTTACCTTGCAAACAATTCACTTGCCACTTTCACTGGTTTTAAACTATCAAAATCTAAATCAATTCGATGAATTCGATCTTGAAGCCAAAAAATAAAAATAAAAACAAAAATAAAAAATAAAAAAGAATCAAGGAGATAGACAAGTGAACAACAAGAATTCAGGAAAGGACTTACTTGAATTACTGAATGAAAGGGTCTGAAGTTGATCGGGATCGCTAGATCGGGCTAGATGAGATGATGAAGATAAGGTCAAGGGTATTGGGGGCCAGAGCACTCACAGTAAGAACAAAAATACAAAGGATTGGGATCAAGCTAAACCTAGAATTATACATATTTAATTATTTAATTGTAATTTTTTCATATAGAAAAGCACATCACAACTATTGCATGAATATCAGATAGTTGATATCTTGGACAGAAATTCAAGCTCGAGGAGCTAAAGCATGCCATGCTGTATTTCAATTGTAGTTGTTTGATTAACGAATCCATTTTCTAAAGCAAAATCTTTGAACTTTGAAGCATTTTCAGACTTAAGACTTCAATGGTGATTGATGGATCATGATCCATGGAGAATAGATGCTCAATGACTCGACTTGCCTGAGGGCTGAAACCAAGGGAGAAATTAGCGAACTCCGGTGAGACAGCTAGTCATCAGCCTGACCCAAGGGCAAGGGGGGGCTTTCATCCCCCAAATCCCCTATTGAATCTGCCTCGAAAAACAACTATGAAAATTGAAATATAGATATTTGAAAAAAAAATTTAAATGAATATGATATTAAACTATATGAAATTTCTAAATGTTAAGAATATAACATGAGTACTTCGAGGAAAAAACTTTGATAAAATGCACTGCGGCTGTTTAGAAGGTAATTTGAATAAAATTATTTGCCTCTATATATGCTATTAAAAATTATTTCATTTATATTCATTAAACATGTTAAATTTAAATTTTTTTAAATTTTAATTATTTATTATTATTATTATTATTATTTATTTTGGAAAATAATAAAATAGGCTATTTTGATAACACATAAGGATTATAGAAGATTTCTCGTGACAACATGAATATTGAGAAGAAAAGATTGTAACAACCACTGCTTGGTATAGTGGTATGTTATTTGGATAGTGAATGGGCTGACCCAGAGTTGAATCATTGGGTCAGCAGTACTGTTACAATACTATATATATACTGTAATTATACTGTTCATGAGTCATCTGGGGGAGGATGTCATTTCCCTCCCCTTCAGGGTTGCAAGGCAGGGGGATTTATTAACTTGGTTTGGTTCTCGAAATATCTTCTGGGCGTGCACATGGTAGAAATTTAATTGCCCCATGAAACATCTAGCCGAGTTAATAAATTTCTACGGGGTTATTAAACCACCATAATTAGTGCACCTCCCTACTTATCTATCTCTTGACACCCTATTATGGGCCGGCGCTTGTCACCTTTGTCAAAATAAAAAAAAAAAAAAGTTTGTTGAGAGACATTATCTAGAACATGCTATAAATATTTAAGAAAAACAACATTGCCTCTTTCTAATAGTGTCTGTATATACTTGTATATACTGTATATTAATAGAAGTAATTTTTTGTCTGCAGGCTTCCACCATGGTATAGGTAAACAATTACATATATATATATATATATATATATATATATATATATATATATGATTTCAACACTTGTCAGAATATGCACATAAAAGGTGATTCAGACAATGTAAATATAAAATAAATTTATGCAAAAAATATGATACTATTGAAAGCTAGACAGAAAGATAATTACTATTGAAAAATCATTTGCTCCTGAGAGATGAATTTAATTAGCCAAACCTTGACATGTTTAATGACACAGTAAAAGAATATTATTATTTTAATAAATATATCCCATAAACAGAAAGCTAACGTTATACATGTTAGCATGGCTAAAGAGGGACCTGTCTTACATTGCTCAATCCCGCATGTTGGCATGATGTTGCTTCTCTCGTCCTCACTCCTCACCCAATGTGTAGAAGGAAAGGAGGGCAAACAAGATCTCTGTTATTTGTGTTTTCAGAAGCGAATATAAACAAAACCCAAACGTAATGCAACGGTCAATCCTGGCAAATTTGGTCAGCAGACTCCCTCAAGCTCTCTCCCTACCCCCCATTATCATCTTCACCCGTTCCGTGTATCCTGGAGATCTCGCTGTCTCCAATCTCCCTCTCTTTGGATTCCCTTCTTTCTTTGTCTCTTCCTCTTTCCTCGATTTCTCCTGAATTGATTCGGAAATCAATGTCGGTCGATTCGTCTTCCGACCAGAAGCAGGACGAGTCGGCCGCCGTAGAATCCGATCCCACCGGTCGCTATATTCGGGTCTTCTGTTCTTGTTTCGATTTCATTTTCTTATATGTATATATTTTACACTTTTTTAATTGTCTCATTTTTTTTTTTCTTATTTTTATGATTTTGCAGTACGGCGAGGTGTTAGGCAAGGGTGCATTCAAGACTGTGTATCCTTTGCCCTAATTTTTTTTATTGTTGAATATGGATATGGTTCTTTAGATTTGAATTTGGTACCTTAATTTGCATGATTTTTGTGTGCATTAGTTACAAAGCATTTGATGAATTGGAAGGAATAGAGGTAGCTTGGAATCAGGTGAAGTTGGTAGATGTGCTTAGGAATGTTGATGATCTGGAACGGTTATACTCGGAGGTTCACCTGCTCAAGACTCTCAAGCATAAGAATATTATCAAGTTTTACAATTCTTGGGTTGATACCAAGCATGATAATATCAATTTTATAACAGAGGTTTTCACCTCGGGGACCCTGCGCCAGTCAGTATTTTTTTCTTTCATGCTTATCATTCATATGTCTCAGAATTTTAATTGATTGAGTTCATATTTTATAATCATTGATTTTGATAGGTACCGAACAAAACATAAGCATGTAGATTTAAGGGCCTTGAAGAATTGGTCAAGGCAGATCTTGTGCGGCCTTTATTACCTCCACAGTAATGATCCTCCGGTTATTCACAGGGACTTGAAATGCGATAATATATTTGTTAATGGGAACCAGGGTGAGGTGAAGATTGGAGATCTTGGTTTGGCTGCCATACTTCGACATGCTCATTTAGCTCACAGTGTGATTGGTCACTTGCTATTTGCTCTTCTCAAGTAAATTGGTGACTTTGTTGAAAATCCAAGTAGTAAATCATTGAAGTATTTTGAGTTTGGACTGTAGGAACACCTGAATTTATGGCACCTGAGCTTTATGAGGAAGAGTATAACGAGCTCATTGACATCTATGCATTTGGCATGTGCTTATTGGAGTTGGTCACACTGGAATATCCATATGTGGAGTGCTCCAATCCTGCACAAATATTCAAAAAAGTGTCATCGGTGAGGATGATGTTCTTTCATAAAAGTAATCTGTTTTGTGTTTAATTCATCACTGTCATAATATTTTGTCCTTGATATCTGAACTTCAATCATGTTTTAGCATCACAACATGTTTATTTTCTTTTACTGATTTCAATTCCACCAATTTTTTCTGATATATTCTCTATTATGATAAATCTTTTCCTTCTGATGTACATCTTAACATGAAACCAGGCAGTAATAGTGCCCACCTAGTTGATCAGCACGACTTATTTACCTTTGATATAATAAGAGAATTAAACTTCTTTTGTGGCTTGTAGTTCTTGATAATACTTTATACATCTTAGGCCTAAACTTCTTATTTGTTGAATCTGTTGAACATTTGTGGAGCATTCAGTAGGTATTGATTATAAATTGAAATAAATGCAACAATATTAATGGATACTATTAGAAAGGGGAAAGCTTTTTTAGATCTCTCTTACAAATTAGTTTTACTTGATTTTCCAAAATGAATAGAGTTGTTTTAAAGCTTTTGGCTGTATTTCACCTCAAGAGATCTGCTGTTCTAACTGCCATCTAATGGACACACTTTGTCTACGAGCGAGAGGTCAGGAGTTTGAAGGGTGTAGTTGCTAGATAGCAAAAAAGAAAACTAAAAAAAAAATGCTATCCAATAAAGAATGCATTGGCCACCGTCCTTCCAAAATAATGAAGATCTCTGAAGAATGGATATTGTTGTGTAACATCAGCAAGAATATAACATTGCAAGCCACAAAGAAATTCCATAATAACATTTTTAGTAGTGAAGGGTTTATGTAATAATAAATTTAGACATTTTTTTTTGGCATTATGTATGTTTTAGCTACCTTCCAATGGTTGGGAAGACTTAAAGATAGATATAAGGTAGGTTGTATGTGAAAAGGTGGAAAGTTGGTGTCTGCGTAGTTCCTGAGAGAATATAACACCTCCATTCTTGAAAATGATAAGTTGGACTTTTTCTTAATAATGACTTGGATGTCAACTAAGGTAGCTTGTTATGATCTATCAAGCTTGAAATCCCAAAGACTTGATGCCAAGTCATAGCGACATAAAGGAGGTGCACAGTCAAATCTTCTACAAATGTCCTATTCCTAATCTCATTATGTTGCATAATTGATGAAAACTAATCAATATACAATGCTGAACAACTGAAACACCTTCTGTTTCTTCTAATTATTGATACAACGTAACTCGATTACTTGGTAAAGGATACTTTTTTCAGGGTAGGATAACCTGGATTTTGCATGATTACGCCAATGAATTCCAATAGTTCCATCTTTAATGGAGAACCAATTGATATGAATCAATGAACAATCCTATTTGGACAAATTGATATACTCATGTACAATACTAAAGAAATGAAGCAGTGAACATGTGTTTGATTTCCAACAAATTCATGTCATATTGCTCTTACATTTTCTTGCTCTTTTATAGGGCATTAAACCTGCATCATTGGTTAAAGTGAAGGACCCTGGAGTGAAACAGTTCATAGAAAAGTGTATTGCTCATGTTTCTGAGAGATTGTCAGCAAGAGAATTATTAATGGATCCTTTCCTTCAACTGGATTCCAGTAATGGAATCATAGGCCGCTCTCTGCAGCTTGACACAAAATATACAGGTGAATCATTTTAGAATGCTTATGGTAGCTTGGAACTTAAATCGACCAATGTTTGTGATATTTTGCCTTTTGTAGCTTATATTTCATGGTTGCTCTGTATAAAATCTATGCAAATGCAGGAATAGTTGGCTGCTCTAATGTGCGTGCTCTAGTGGAGCCTTCAATTAATGGTCGAGATTTCACAGTGGAAGGTCAACGGAAAGACATTAACATAATTTTTTTAAAGCTTAGAATATCTGATCCAACAGGTTCTGGAATGATCTTTTACCATCATCTGTTGTGATAGTTGCAGTCATGACTACCCAGAGTCCTTATGGCGCAATTTTTTTTTTGTATTCACAGGACAAGTTCATAACATCCACTTCCCATTTGACATTGAAGCAGACACATCAATCAGTGTAGCCACAGAAATGGTTGCAGAGTTAGATCTTACAGATCAAGATGTTACCTCTATTGCAGAAATCATAGATACTGAGATACAGGCTCACATTCCTGAGTGGACACCTTTTAGTAGTAACCCTGGCAGTGAGATAATGGCTTCTGATTATCGTGAGTCAGAAGCTGAAGATGAAATTACTGCTTTGCCAAATGACACCGAACATCCTTGTGGTGGTCTAGTCTTAGAAAGGCTTCCTTCTGGGCGCAAGTATTGGTCTGACTCGCCCAGAGCGACCAGCAACATGTCTACATCAGGGCATACTGAATCAAATGAATCATGTGACCTGAATTCTCATGCCAGTCATGACTCTTTTGTTGGGGTTTTATGGAAAAGAAGACAGTTCCTTTAACCTGGATGAACAAAAAATTCGTTGCTCCAAGGGAATGCACTCATCAAATCAGCAGAATGATTCCTCTGATGATATTGACTTGAATTCTCATGGCAGTCATGTCGCTTTTGTTGGGGTTTATGGAAAAGTAGGCAGTTCCTTTAACCTGGATGATCAAAAAAATTCATTGCTCTGAGGGAATGCACTTATCAAATCAGCAGAAAGGTTCCTCTGATGGTATTGACAGAAATGATAATTTAGAAAGCCTTGAATCATCAGAAATGTTTACCATGCGACACACATCCTCCAATGATTCATCTAGTATTGTACTGACTGAATTATTTGCAACAGGTGCTTCTCCTTTGGGTGGTGAACTTGTTCCCAATGGATGTGAAAATCAGGATGAATCCTTGCATATGGAATTGCTGGATGATAAATCTGAAGATCTGTATTTGATTGTGAAGAAACTTGAGAATCTACTGATTGATCAACAGAAGGAATTTCTAGAGCTTAAAAAGAAGCATGATATGGCTGTAGCAGAAACCTTGAAAGAACTGCATCCAGCACTTCAAAGTAAAGCTTTAAATGGATGCCGCTTGAAAATTCCTGTTTATAATATAGCATACATTGAGGATGAAGGGCACCCAGCTAATCCATAGATTCATATTTCATGCTAACAACAGAATCACTTTTTGGCTATCCATCCAGCCATGTCTTCCATTAACAATAGTTAAGTTGAAACTAGTGTATAACATAAATATCTCCTATATGTTTTAGTGAAACTAGTGTATAAAAATGTTCTATGCATATATTTATATATAGATAAGTGTTGGAGAGGGCTGATGTCACATGCTTGGGCGTCCTCCCAACTCTCATCTTGCTTCTTGGCTCTCTTCCTCACCTTTCTAAAATTTAAAATTAAGGTTGAGTTTTTTATTCAATTGTTGTTTCTTTATAGTTCTGAAATCATCTTTTATTTGAATTTCATCTTCTTTTTTTTCACGCTAGAATAAAAAGGAAACGCAATAGTTTTTTTATTGAGAGCATCTCTCAAAACATAATTAAAGAAATAATTGCATCCATATCTTTTTACATCTTCTAAATCTTTTCATGATCTTAAAAGTTTGCATGGATGATTATTTATTTCATAAAGAAAAAACAAACTCGTTTCTTTTGATCATAAAAAAACGAATTTATTTATTTATATATTTTAATTGCAAGAGTTTTTAAAAGCATTCATAAGTCAGAGTGTTGGCCCAATAATGCGAATTAATGACATCATGGAATACTATATTAGTTTTCTTGAGAATTGCACGTAGTATTAAAATTTAGAAGCTAGTTTTGTTCTTGGTTTGGTGAAAAATTTAATAATTTCTTTTAATTATAGAAAAAATTGTAATATTAACATTCTAAAGTAATTATTTATTTGTTTTTCGGGTAGAATTTATGAAATTTAAATGGATTCAAATTCAAGCATACAATATTTATAAAGGCACCCATTGAGATTATTTTATGCAAAAATCAAATGATGCTGAAGACTAGCATGAGAATATTGAACATGGTTACCGTTGGTTTTACCGGTGTGGTTTGTAGTTTAGAGAACACTCAAACACTCACAGAGAACTTTTACAAACCAAACAAAAAGAGACACACAAGATTGATAACCCAGTTCAGGCGTCCACTCGCTTACGTCTGGGGGGCCAAGCTTTTGAGATAAACAATCCACTAAAAGAGGTGAAAATAATTGAGTACAAGCACTTTTTTACTCACTCTCACGAATAAAGATCACTACCCTCTCTAGATTGTTTAGTGCCCACACACTCTCCTCCTCAAGAGTCACACCCAATCTCAGAGCAAGATAGCCTATATAGACGACTCAACCTCCCAAATATAGCTTATACCTCTTTTACAATCTCCGAGACTACTAACTTTAGAACCTTCCAAAATTAGCTTTTGCAACTCATTTTGTAACACCACTTGCAACATAACCCTGACTGCTAACTTGACTGAGTTCTGGTTATGTTGCAAATGACCTCAAGACCCATCAAGCTTCCTGTTATGCTTAGTCCGAGTCGGTACAGCGCGATCTCCCGATCCCGACTACCGGCAACTAGCCTACCTCCTTAGTTCTTCACCACGTAGTCCCCTTGCAAGGGCCGCATGTCTTTGTGCGTCTTCATGAAACTATCCAAACTTGATCTTTAATTCACCCAAGTTTGACCCTCAAATCTTCCGAAGAATAGATCTTCAATCAATCATTCCAATCATGCCAACAATAGGCATGCCTTCAATCATTTACTTAATGTCTTTAATTATACCTATTAAGGTTCTTCAAATCATACCTTCAATAGCCTTCAATCATACCATTATTAGGTATTTCTTTAATTAAGCTTCATCCATATTTAGTCTCCAATCAAATCACCTAAATATGGTATTGATATAATCTTGTGTTCAAGTTGTAACACATATTAAAAATAGCTTCACCAAGATTTTTAAGATATTTGCCTCCAATCCAATACTCCTTGCCATGTCACCATGCATTCCCATGTCATCAATTATGCCACGTCACAAAGGTTGCCATGCCATATTGTCTTTGTGTAAAATCATGCCAATTAAAGTGCATTTGCACCAACAGTTACGAATGGTAAAGTTGATAATGTCTCGAGACCAATAAAAAAGTAAAAAAATCAAGTAATGCTATCATAAATAATTGCCGATATTTTGCGGTAAAATATTTTAGGGATATCATATGAACTTATGGAGTACACAAAGTAAATGAATCTAGAAAAGAAGAATGGAATTGTGAGAATGATTTGTATGGTCGAAAGGGCAAGATATAATTTATAATAAGTAGTTAGATGGAAATGCATTAGAGAGAGAGAGTTTTAGTCAACTTTGTAGATGGAAATATAAGTGTAATTTGTTGTCGAAACTCATATATTGTTTGCAGTGTTTCAGTTTTTTCATTGCAGTTACCTGTGGATTTGAATCTTATTCTTAAAATTTGTTATGAAAATATATATATTTTTTATTTTGGGTCAATCATATTAGGTGTAACTGTTTATAACGCATAATTGGTTGTTTATCAAATATATTCCTCATTGTTTATTTCATAATTACTTTTATTTCAAAATATATCTAACTTTACGCTCTATTTGTTCACATATATATAATTGGCAATTCGTCAACTAGGGGACGTACTTAGAATGGAATTCTAGGGATGACCTTTCTCAACCATTAGATTAACATCTAATGGCTGAGGATGAGTTAACTTATTAAGGTGGAGCTGCTTTAACCACGTGACTTCCTGCGCTACCCTTTTCCCTCGCCTTCAACACAGAGATCGGGCCTAAGGTCGTCTTTTTCCTCAAGGTCGTCGAAGATGCCGCCAAGCTTCCCATTTTCCTCACCGTCAAGTTGTCGCGATCAAGTTGCCGTCAACTTCAACAGGTGCCGCTAAGCTTCCCATTTTCCTCACCGTCAAGTTGTCGCGATCAAGTTGCCGTCAACTTCAACAGGTGCCGCCAAGCTTCCCATTTTCCTCTCCGTCAAGTCGTCACGGTCAAATTGCCATCAACTTCAACCGGTGCCACCAAGCTTCCCATTTCCCTCGCTGCTAAGTCGTCGCGGCCAAGTTGCCGTCAACTTGAACAGGTGCCACCAAGCTTCCCTTTCATCTTGCAACATAAACACAACTTACAACCAAAATATAACAGAGGAGAAAATCAGCAAAATAAAACCCATGAATGAATCTTACAACTCAGTAATTAAGGCTTCAGATTCAAAATAAAACCATGTATCTGCATATATAATCAGGCATTTTTGATGTTTTGATTTGGTGTTATTTATTGCATAATAAAGGGCAGCTAAAACAAAAGTTGACACATAATTAGAGAAAAAAAAGTTGATTTGTGATGTTTATTAAGCAAGCATCTAGATTTAAAATTATAAAAACAATGTAATTAAAGTGTAGAAAGTTGCGAACAAGAGGAGGATTTTGCTCCTATGGTTGAGCAAAATCCTTGAGAACATTTAATGGGTTCACTATTTCCAGAAGATTTTCTTTCTCATTGAAAATGATGATTTTGTTTATATGCTTTGATATATTCATATTGGTTGTATTTTTCTTTATAGGATATCATGGCAAATATCACCAATGGAATATGTAAAGATGATAATTTTATATTTGAGGATGTGGAAATAGATGTGAATGAGCTTGAGTTATCTCAACATCATGAAGAAGGTGGTGGTGTGATACAAGAGATTAATAATCAACAGCTTATGGATGGCATTAGTGAATGTCTGGTCTATGTATGTTTCTTTGATTGTGGACATTATGTTCATCTTTAATTTTTTGTTGAAAGACTTTGTCTATGATGTAGACCTTTGTTATATTTAATTTTCATACTACTAGTGAAATCTTCCTTTTTGGTTTTCTTGTTAATTTGTTGCATGTACAATTTTATTTGTGTTGAAATTGTTGTTATTCATCTTTAATTTATTATTGGATGACTTTGTTGATGTTTTGGACATTTGTTATATTTAAATTTCATGCTACAAGTGAATTCTTCCCTTTTAGTGTTCTTCTCTTTGTTTTTGTTGTTAATTTATTGCAGGTAAAATTTCATTTGAGCTAAAGGTTTTTGTTATTCATCTTTAATTTATTGGTAGATGACTTTGATGATGTTATGGATGACTTTATTTATAAAGCTCAAAAACTTCAACTTGTTGCTCAGAAATTGGTTTATGAGATAGGTAAATGATTGCAATTTGCAGGCGTACATTATAATGCTTAGAAATTTGAACTTGTTTCTACAACCAAATTTGAGACACACTTTGTATACTTTAATGTTCTACCAATTGAATGTTATAAACCAAATTGGATACACACTTTGGAAACTTTTAATGTTTTTCCACTCTCAATTGAAATGTTGCACCTTTTCTTTCTCAGAAACAAACATTCAAAGAAAGTTAATAATGAACGTGAATCTAAATTACAAAAATTTCAAATGAAAACTCATAACATCATAAAAAAAAAACTTCAACTGAAAAAGTCAGAATGAGAAGTTACATTCTTCCACTCTTCAATTATATAATGAAAAATAGAATGCGTTCATAAAGCCCGAGGGGTTTGATCATCCATCATACATGATGGTAGACTGTGTCCGTTCGCATGATTTGTAAGCTTCTCGCCATAAGAGATGGGGAAACAAGTGAGGTCAGAGAGGTTGACACCGCTGCCGGCCGAGATGAGCACTAGTAGATAACATCCCACGGTTCAGATAAACTACCAAAATCTGGCCAAAATACAAGCTTTGAAACGTCGATCACTTCTCCCGCAATAACATTCATAGAGACATGAAAACAAGACAAACAACAACATCACAAAGCTCTGCAGTTCAAGACATTCAGAATTCATCAAAAAGTAAAACAAGATAAGAACCATCACCAAGAACAGCCAGCCAATCAAGCAGTGCTCAACCAGCCTTTGGAGCATTCTGCATCTCAACAACCTTCATCCACGATGGCCTCGATGAGATCTCCTTCCACCACCTCCCAACATTCTCCCTTTCTGTCAACAAACCACCCTGATCAGCAGCGTTAACAATACAATGACAATTGGGCAAATGTGATAAATCCGCAAAGGAAAACTCATCTCCAGCCAAGAACCGAGTCTCTCCCAACCTCCTCTTATACACATCCAAAACCTTGCCAAGCTTCTCCTCATTCTTCTGAATAGCATTCTTGTCCTGCTTCAGCTTCATCATTGGCGCAAAAAGTGGGCCCTAGCAGGAGCTACTCATAACTTCCATGTCATGGTGGGGCAGACGGAGCAAGGCAGAGGAACTTGTGGGAACTTGTGAGAAGACAGTGGTGAGTTTTGGCCGGGAGGCGAGGAGGGGACGGAGATTACTGGAGGGGGAAAATCAAAGATGGAGAAGATAGGAAGGAGTGGAATAGATGAGGATGAGAACAAGGACAGTTAAAAGAAGGCGTAGGACGAGAAAGAAAGACTTCGGCAGCGTTACCCCTTCTCACCGGTGCAAAGCTTGGTGTCGCCGCCGCCAAGTCGCCGTCAACCTCAGAGGAAAACCTAAAATAACCATCTATAAAGGAGTAAAAGATATGGATGTAGAGTAACCGTTCGATCAAATCTAACGGGCAGTATTAATCATCCTTAGATTTTAAATCTAAGTACCTGTGTAGAGAACCGGCCCTCTATATAATTATATCCATTAATATTTCACAACGTTCAATATTTTTTCTTTTTAAATTACATAAAAGAGTCGGACCATTTTACCAAAAAAAAAATTTCCCAAAAATAAAATAAGTAGAATATTAAATTTAAAGAAAATATATTTGTCTCTCTAGTCAAATATACACATAACTTAAGAAGGTGGTGAAATGCGAATCACTCAAAATCGCAACATTTTACTGTGATGATAAATGCAATAGATTCTTGTTCAGCATGATTTCTTCTTGTCTCTATTACATACATTTAGATTTGTTGTATTTTAAAATGACTCCTTATATATCTTCTCAAATCTCTAGGTATGACTCCGTTAGATGAATAAGAATGAATTGTGATATATTATTCCTCAATTATTGAAAATATGTCATGCATTTATCATTTTCTTCTATCTTATTATGATTATCTTTAACTATTAACAAGTCATTCAACAGGTCAGTTAAAATTGTATTTAATAAGAGCATATTTATCTTCTCTAATAAAATGTTTTCATTTTTTTATATATGAAAAGAAAAAATTGTATTACATTAGATCCTTCTATATATATATGGTAATGAAAAATTGTTGATTTTCGTATCCTTAATTTTAATAACATACTAATAAAATGTTTTTTTATAGGTGAAAACATAAAAATGGAATTGATTCCATAACTCTTACAAGTTGAAACACACATGTTTTATTTATTTATTCTTTTAAATAAAAAAATATTTTAGTTTACCTTAATAGTATAAGATTATTCATTGATGTAAAGGTAGCCTTTGAAAATTATGAAGTTGATACCATATAAATCAAGGCATATATTACAAACATTTAGAGGCAATTAATGATCACTAACATGCGATACGTAACATTAATGAGCAGCTTATTCATTAGGTCTTTTCCCTTTTTTTTTTTAAATAATAATAATAAACCAAAATTTGAATTAGGACTTCTTTAAAAAAATATTTCTAAACTTCAATTCAAACCTTTAAGCTACAATAAAGTTAGGTACACGGTCCATGGCGTATCTACACTAAGTGATGGTTTACTATTTTACTGAGTTTTTGAGATCAAGCGCTAGTATGACATGACCTATTAACATTAAAAATAGGCATCCAAACTATGCAATACTTATACTGAATGATGGTTTTCTATTTACTTTAATTTTTCTAACCAAGCATTGAATTGATATGAGACATTAATATGATTATGCATCATGGTATATATATATTATTCATAAGAAAACGTGAAATTTTGCATAATATATATCTGTATCTATGTATGTAAGCAAAATCAAGCAAGTTATGTCATACCAATGCTTGCTCTCAAGAGTTTATTTAAAAGGAAAAGATTGTAATTTGGCATGATTCCCACTTATAAAAAACAATCAAGTCATCACTATATATATAAAGAAAAAGTGGTTTAGAGTATTTAGAAGAAAATTATATATATATATATATATATGTTATATTAAATTGTACACATAAATTATTTTATTTTTAATTTTTTTATTTCATTAATTAATAACATTTTTAGTTGCAAATGGATTAAATAATTTTTTTTCATAATCAAAATTAGTTTAAGGTATTTTTAAAACATCAACTTGTTAGTAACTTCTATTATACAGAGAACGTAATAGCAAGTTCGAAATAAAGAAATATAAGTTACAAACTTAATAACTATTTATTCAGATTTGAACAAACTACAACCAAATTTAATTTTCTTCTACATTCAAATCATATGCTAGGGAAAAACTTTTTGCAGTTTACTTGGTATCTTGAGTATTGTTGATTGTGCTATCTTGGCATGGTAGGAAAGCTGAGTTATGAGACCTTCTAAAACTATTCATCACGGGGATTTCTTTCCCCAATTTAGTTATCTTGGATTCACATACTAGGCTTATATTCTCCATTAAATGTGAAAGACCTAAGTTCAATTTTGTAATATGTGGTCTTGTAATATCTAAATTTTCAATGTTGATATCAATCTTGAGATTTTCTTGGGCTTTCTGGAGCATGGCATGCAAGTACTGATGAACTCTCTACAAGCGAATGGATCGTTACTAATAATAAAGTGGTACCCCATAAGGGGAAAAGGCTGTTAAACTTCAGGGACTGTACTTCTAGTACTAATTGATCCTCTAATGTCTAGTTAACTGAAATGATGATGAAGAAATTAACTACTATAAGATTAAAAGCAAAAGGGCTGGAAGAACTAAGTAGACTAGGGTTGAGCTTCGATAACAGGAGAGCAATGGCCCGGGATGATTCCTATATGTCCAAGATACTGACTTGAGTCTAATGCCTACCAAAGTACATTCTAAGATCCTTGTGGGTGCTCAAAAGCAAGGTTGCATCTGTTAGGCAATATCGCAAAAATTAAATAACATCGTCAAAAGCATGCTAAACAATTAATAAAGTTGTGATATGTTCTAATTTTTTTAATGAACACCGTAATTTAATTGAAATGCCTAGAAAATTACAGTTTAATATTTGAAAGCCTTTCCTTTGATATGCCGAATTTGTTTCTCGGATTGTCATAGATCTCCTAGCACCGAACGAAAGTCCCACGCCTCTAGATCACACGTCGGAATTAAGAAACAATCTCCTCTTCTTCTCCAAATAACGGCTAGGGTTAGAGAGGAAAAGAGAGTTTGGGGATTTTTCTCACTAGAAAATTAATTCATTGATTCTAGGGTTAGAGAGGAGTCATATTTATAGAGACTTCATAAAACATGATAAACATTATTCAATTATAAATTTCACTCATTCCATGAAGTAAAATTATAAATTGGCAATTTTACCCATTGAACTCAAAAATGAGATTGATTCTTTATCTCTATAAGTGTGACTCTCCAGGTTCGTTCCGATTGGCAATGGGAGGATACCAAAAGAAGTGGGTGACATCTAGCCAACCCCGTAGCCCCACGTCATAATCCAATTGAACATGAATGAGTAGATCATTACAAAACTTTCCGATTATGATTACCATATGTGTATAAACCTTTCGTTCTTGTATCCCAACCCAGTGAGAACCATGGTAATTGTCAAACTCACTAAACTCGATCATATGCAAATAACTATAGTGGAGTAAGATTACCAAACTAAACTTTGTGTCCCACACAATTAGTTTGACTGACTTGGCCAAGGTCTTCTAATCTCACATACTTATAATTGCATATGATACTAACTCGTTTTACTTCTGAGAGAACAAATTTCTTCTTGGCGATCACTCACAACTGCTACTTGCTCAACATAGTCACACTTCGAGGTCAGCTTTATGATAAGTGCTTGAGTAGATATATTTTTATATATGTTTTGCATGCATTGAGCATCATTTTTACCATGGTTTATGTCTAATATTGTGTATTTGGTGTTTTTTTTGTGCAATTAGGTTGTGAATGCCTTGAAATTCAAAAGGAAGCAAAGTTAGGCTATAAAGACACAATTTTGGGAGTTTTTGTTCAATTCAAAGGACCAAGACACGAGAGGAGTTCATGAAGGTGGAGATGTGTGCCAAATTCCAAAGAGTTTCAAGTCAATTTACTAGTTAGAAGGCACAAAGGCAGTCACATCTTCATTTTCCTCTTCTTTGTGAAGATTGAAAGACCTTTCAAAGATGTGTTTATGAGGATAAGTCTTATAGCCTACCACACGGACATGTGCCCGACCATGTGGTCTCAAGAGAAGAGTGTTTGGACTATGTTTGTGAAAAAGCACTGTAGCAAAATACTATAGCAAAGTAATACAACAAATCGGCATAGCAATTTTACTGTAGCATAAATGTAGCAAAATTACTGTTCACACGCATGCGTGGAAATTCCTGCAGCCATGCGAGTACGTGGAAAATCCATATGGGCGCGTAGTGGCACGTCACAGTCGCGGTTATGGGCTATAAATAAGCCGTTTGCCCTATTTTTCAGAGACTTTTTGTGAGGCTTTTGGCAAACACTTAGACTGCAAGGTGGCTAGGGTTTTTGGAGGAGGTCTTTGGCGATATTGGAGGGAGTTCATCACTAACTTTGATCGATCTTGTCTCTATCATAGCATAAAGGGGACCTTCGGCATCCTAGCTTTAGAGGAGGATTCTTCAAGACGTTGAGCGACCCATCAAGGCCATCATCATGAATTCGAGGGGGTTTTTCTCCATGGTTTTCGTTGCTTTACATTATATTCATCATTGCTTTCTAAGTTGCCCCATGAAGGGCAAACCCTAGTAGGTATTTGGGCATGTAAACCCTAGGATCTATTCTTTTGTATTGATTTGCTTTATGTTTCTATTAAATCCGAGTTGATTTGAGTTTTAACCTTGTGATTTCATTGCTTGCATCTGTTACTGATCTTTGTGATTGATCTATATTGCATGATTTATTACTTTGATGTGAGATGTCTTCATTAGAGTTAGAACAACAAGGTTAAAGAGGGTTGAGAGGGTGAGTCATGAGATAGTGGAGTGTCCCCTTTCTCTTCCGATTGAGTGTTACCTATCTCTATATTCCATAGACTCTATGCAACCATATTTGGTGTGAGCTGTGCGATTGATAGATTTATCCACCAGGACCTTGTAGGGGGTTAGGGATTCTTCGCTGGGAAATAGGGTTGGATCTATCCTTAGGAATCTGTTTTACTCTTAGGTATCCCTAGATATCATTGCAGTCATATGGGGTGTGAGGTGTTGAGATTGAGCAATTTCTCCATCGGGACCTTGTAGGGGACTAGTACCGGTGGCTTAGAGGCCAGGGCCGGTTGTTCTTGGATTATATTGACTCTTTAGACTCGGTTTAGAAACATTTAGCGAATCTTGAGCTTCGTGTTAGATCCTAGGGGGAGCATTGCCTGAATACCTCATCTTCACTGATTGAGATCTCTTTTACTTAATATCTTGCCCTTTTACTTGCAAATTTCCTTTTTTTGCCATTAGTTCATTTCATCACATCCATTGATTCCGACTAAATAACTTGGTAGTGGTTTATACTAATACTTCCATTTCCCTGTGGATTCGACTACTCACTCACCGGGGTAATTATTACTTCGACACCCGTGCATTTACGGTTTACATGCAATTTGGCCGCATCTTACTTTACCAAAAGGTAAAGTGAGCCTAACGACTCTAGTAACAGACTAGACGTCACAAGCACATTGTGATCATGATACCTCAAGTCTATGGCCTACGCATATGATCATAACCAACAATCCCAATCATTGACTGTCAAAGAGTAAAACCCATGTGATTGGATTATTGCGAGTCATGCTCGAATACACAAATCCCAGTTATGTATTTATGATATATGCGCCCACTTTTCCATAGTGTTCAACTAGCACTCTTTGTCAAAGTATATGTCATACAAATCCTTATGAACCTTTAACGCCTAATGAAAATGCCCTTTTGCTTGTGTACCGCAAGTGCACAGATTTGTTGAAGTAATAATACCTTGGTGAGTGGGTAGTCGTATCCATAGGGAATAGTGATTAGAAACACAAAGATTGCTATTTAACTAAAATGAAGATGAATCAATAATGGTGTGAACAAAGTTAATGAAAACGAAAATAAGGAAATAAGAAGGAAGAGAGACGCTATAAAAATGAATGAGAGGAAAGGCAATCGATAGAAAGTGGGGCACCCGGACTTTGCTCCCCCTAGGACTATTGCTTCAAGTGGAAAACAAACTATTATGTCTCCTAACTGATGCTTAATGAGTCGTGGAAATCCTAAAATACACAGTCCCAAACCTAAAGTCAACCGTGACTAATCCTACACTATGCCCCGGTGGAGGTAGGATAAATCACACCGGAGGTCAACCGTTCCTTTTTTAGCACTTCACTCTATTATGACCGCAAAGAACTCTTGGAATGTGGAGGTAGGATAAATCACACCGGAGGGAAAATGTGACGTTCCGCTACCTCTCGACTCACCCTCTCGACCCTCTCCAATCTTGCTTTGTCTAACCCTCATGGTGCGTCACTCACTCACAAGGATTACGAATCTAGGCTCTCAACCCTAGTGTCACTCTAAGGGAAAACCCATTAAACAAGCATTGAAGATTGGAACTCAATTAAAGACAACAATTAAAGAAAGATAAAAGAAAGGTCAAAGAAATAATATCATCATAGGGTTTACAAGTCTAAGAACCCACTAATGGTTTAGCTCTCCATGGAGCAAGATACAATCAATAATAAAATTAAAAGTAAAAGCATGCAATCTATAAGTAAAACCCCCATGGTATTCATATCGATGGTCTTGTGGAGTGGCCGCATCTTTTCCAAAAGTTCCCTCGTCAAGCCTAGGGTACACCTTACCGAATCGATGCCGACAAAAGCTCCCCCATAACTCTCTTTTGAAGGAACGTGGTGTTGAAAGCCATAGAACCACTACAAAAGCCTTGCCAAAGCCCCTCTAAACCATAACTGCTAGCGCCTCCAAAGATGGTGAAGAGATCGGCAAAAGTTGGGAAAAGGATTCTCTTTATCGGGCTGGAAACGTGACTTAAATAGGCTGGAATCGGCATCCACACGGGCGTGTGGAATTTTCACATCCCCTTGTGAATCTGCAGGAATTGATTTTCTGCGGCCTGTAAATAGTGATTGCTGCAGTAACTTTGCTACAATGATTTTCTACAGTACCCTGCTACGGTACTCCGCCAAAATACTCACAAATCCACACTTTTCATTGAGGCCACATGAATGGGCACACATTCATGTAGTAGATCGCGTTGCTTCTTCAACAAAATCACATTTGCCGACAATCTTGCTAGCTTTACACAAGTCAGAACACATGAGTGTGACTGCCTTTGTGCCCCTCCACTTTGCATGTTCACTCAAGCATAATGGATGTTGGCACACACTCATGTGTCCTTGAGCACGAATTATGTCTTCACGTTTGTTCACTTCAAGATTTCATCAACAACATGCATTCATGACCTACTTTAGCTTCTTTCTTCCATACTTATCTCCGCAACCCTACCTACACAAAAGTAACACAAATACACATGTATAAGAGATAAAATTTGAGAAAAGTAATGCTCATTGTAAGAAAAGAATACTTCGTATTACTAATACACAAGCACTTATCACCCAATTAAAGATTCTCTGATTTGCGAACGATTTAAGTGTATAAGTACCAAACCCTTCTAGTGCTCTCCTTTGTATCCCACAATGAGTAAAAGATTTAACTTAATATACATGGACTGCATGTTCAAAACTAATTAAAATGCCATTACAATATTTATATGAACATCAAAATAAATGGCAACTTAATAATAATAAGAATGTATAATACAAATGAAATGCCCTAATACAAGTATCCTCGTTGGTATTCGAGGGCATAATCCTAACAATCTCCCATTTGCACTCAATGCCAACCACTAAGGTATCATACAACCATCTTCTAAAGATGTCAATCTAGCATGGCATGTGTTAGTGGCTTAGTTAGTGGGTCAGCTAAATTATCCGCTGAGGCTATTTTCTAGATGGCTATGTCGCCTCTTCCATCAATCTCTCGAATGATGTGGTACCGACGCTCGATATGCTTGGATTTACTATGAGACCCTGGTTCCTTTACCTATGCTATAGCTCTATTGTTGTCACAATAAAGTGATAGCAAGAACTCCATATTTGGAACCACCAGATGTTTTATCAAGAACTTCTTAATCCAAACAACCTTTGATGCAACAACATATTTAGTCTTAGTGGTGGAATCTGCATAGTACCCTATAACTATTTCATCTCACTACTTCACCATTAAGAGTGAATATAATTAAACCCTGAAGTGGATTTTTGGTCATCAATATCATACTGAAAGTCTGAATTTGTGTAACTATTCTTTTGTGCAATTTTGTTGTAAATGCCTTGAAGGAAGAAAAAAAAGCAAAGATAGGTTATGAAGACACATTTTGGGAGTTTTTGTGAAAATAAGGATCAAGACACAAGAGGAGCTCATGTACATGGAGGTGTGTGCCAACTTCCAAGAGAATTCAAGCCAATTTGTGAATTGGAAGGGCATAAAGGAAGTCACACCCCCATGTCCCTACATTTATGAAGAATGCAAGAGCTTCCAAATGATGATTCAACAATGAAAAGTCTTATAACCTATGACATGGATGTGTGCTCAACCATGTGGCCTCAAGAGAAGAGTGTGTAAGCTCGACCATGTAGCAGCAATGTAGCAAAAACATTGTTCACGCAACCGAGTGAAAATTCCATGAGGTCGGATTGGAATTTTTGTAGCTCACGCGGGCGTGTGAAATGTCATACGGTCTCATGGAGGCATGTGACAGGCATGGTTTATGACTATAAATAACCCTTTTACCCTTTTCTTTAGAGACTTTTTGCTAGCATTTGAAGGGCAAAGCGGCTAGGGTTTAAAGAGGAGTTTTTTTGGCAAATTTAGGGGCGTTCTTCACCAACTTTGATAGATCTTTTCTCCGTCATAGCATCGAGGGAGCCTTAGGTAACCTAGCTTCGTAGAAGGATCCTTCAATATTGTTCTACCTCTGGTTGTCTCAAACAATTTTGAATTAAAGCCTAATCTCATTCAATTGGTACAACAAATGTGTTAGTTCGATGGATTTCAAGATGAGGACCCATATGAGCACATAAGGAATTTCTTTGAGATTTGCAATACTTTTAAGGTGAATAATGTCTCCGAGGAGACCGTTCGTCTTTAACTCTTTATATTCATATTGCGAGGAAAAGCTTGACAGTGGCTAAATTCCTTGCCGAAGGGTCATTGACAACATGGAAGCAAACCTCGGACACTTTCATCACAAAATATTCCCCTCGCAAAGATCACTAAGTTTAGAAACGACATCTCATCCTTTTACACAGTTTGAGTTTGAATCCTTATACGATGTTTGGGAAAGGTATAAGGAAATGCTGAGAAAGTGCCCACCACATGGAATTGTGGAATAGATGCAAATCCAGATTTTTTATAATGGGCTGAATTTATCTACCAAGCAAATGCTCGATGCAGCCTTGGGGGTATCATTATGCAACAAGCAACCAAGTGCAGTATACACTTTTATCAAAGAGACGCAAGTAATGGCTACCAATGGAGTTTTGAGATAAGCAAACTCGTCAAGACACTCGGGATCTATCAAGTGGATGTTGTCACCACATTGGCCGTGCAGGTTGAAGCTATCACGAAGCGGTTAGATACAATGCAATCGATCTCCTTAGGTAGTGGACCATCTGGTGATAGTTGGGTGCCCCCATGTGAAAACTAGTCGGGTCTACTGATATGGGTGAAGGTCAGTTCAAACAGGTGGATTTTGTTGCACATAATCACCGATTTCAGAACAACCCATACAGTAACACCTATAATCCTGGGTGGAAAAACCATCCCAACTTTTCACGGAACTAATCAGGATGATAAGTGCTTGTGTATTAGTAATATGAAGTATTATTTTCTTACGATGAGCATTACTTTTATCAAATTTTAGCGCTAATCCATGTGTATTTGTGAACTTTCATGCATGAAGGGTTGTGGAGCCAAATAATAAAAGAAAGAAGCCAAAGTAGATTGTGATTGCACTTTGTTGATGAAGTTTTGGAGTGAACAAATGTGAAGACACAAGTTGTGATCAAAGATACGTGAATGTGTGCCAACCTCCATGCACTCAACCAATTACATGGTTTGGAGGGGCACGAAGACGGTAACATTTGCGTATCCTGACTTGAGCAATGTTAGCAAGATCTTCACCAATATGGCATTTGATTGAAGAAGCGATGCGATCTACGGCATAGACGTGTGCCCATTTATGTTGCCTCGATGAAAAGTGTGAATTCGGGAATATTTTGGCGGAGTACTGTAGCAGGTAATGTAGCAAATCAATGTAGCAATTTACTATAGCAATTACTGTTTACAGCCTCGTAGAAAATCAGATTTCAAGAAATCCACACGGGCGTGTGGAAATTACCCACGCCTGTGTGGATGCCCGATTCCAACCCTTTATAAAGCGTGACTTGTACCGATTTGGGGATCCATTTTTCATTCTTTTTTCCATCTTTTCTCCATCTTTGAGAGGCTTGCGGCTAGGGTTTAGAGGGGCTTTGGCAAGGCTTTTGGAGTGGTTCTACGGCTTCGACATCTCGTTTCTCTTAGAAGATAGTTATTAGAGAAGCTTTCGTCGGCACTGATCAGGCGAGGCGTGCCCTAGGCTTAACAAGGGGATCTTAGGAGAGGAGGAGGCTACTCCATAAGACCATCGACACGAATACCAAGGGGGGTTTTCTTATGGATTACATCTTTTTTACTTTCAATTTCATCATTGATTGTATCTTGCTCCATGGAGAGCTAAACCCCCTAGTGGGTACTTGGACTTCTAAACCCTAGGATGCTATTGTTTCATTGACCTTTTATTATGTTTTCCTTAATTGATGTCCTTAACTGAGTTCCAATTTTGAATGTTTGTTGAATGATTTCTCCCTTAGAGTGACACTAGGGTTGAGAGTCTACATTGGTGATCCTTGTGAGTGAGTGATACACCATGAGAGTTAAACAAAACAAGATTGGAGAGGGCCGAGAGGGTGAGTCGAGAGATAATGGAGCGTCCCCTTTCCCCTCCGGTGTGATTTATCCTACCTCCATTTCCTAGAGTTCTTTGCGGTCACAATAGAGTGTAGTGCTAAGAGAGGAACTCCGCTGGGGCTTAGTTGCGTGAGCAACAAAGTGAAGCGTTGAAGTAATCCTTAGTATCTGGGGCTTAATCGTGACTAGGGGTCTTTCACCTGGAGCAAAGGGTTAGATCTACATATAAGAATAGGGTTTATCACTTGGAATCCGTAGGACTTCTTGAAACTTTGTACAGTGTGAGGTGTTGAGACTAAGCGAATTCTCCATCGTTACATAGTGTAGAGTTAGTCATGGTTAACCTTAGGTTTAGTACTGTGTATTTTAGGATTTCCGATACTCATTAAGCATCAGTTAGGAGACATAATTGTTGGTCTTTCAATTGAATCAATAACCCTAGGGGGAGCAATGTCCGAGTGGAGCAATGTCCGAGTGCCCACTTTCTATCGATTGCATTCCCTCTCATTTTATCGTGCCTCTCTTTCTTATTTTCTTTAGCCTCACACATATTGATCTTATCCACACTATTATTATTTCATCTTCACTTAGTTAAGTAGCAATCGTTGTATTTCTATTCACTATTCCTTGTGGATACGATAACCCACTCACTTGGGATTTATTAGTTCGACAAACCTGTGCACTTGCCGGTCACACGCAAGGGGTGTGTCATAGGACAAGGGCAGGGTCAACAAAATAGAACTCCTTCGCTCGAGCACACAATCATCATAGCCCACGTCCTCTTCAAATTTAATAACCGATGATGGTCGATGATCGATGACATGTTGAGCTTCTTAACCTTAGGGAAACACTTGTGTGTTAGTTAATTATTTGAGATCCATATTGTAGTCTCTCTCTTACTTCGAAGGCTCAAGTTTATCACTCAACCCTAATTATGGAGCCGCATGTTTTCTTATGTTTACAAAAAAAGAAACTTTGAAAATCAGATCCCATGTGGGATTCCCTACTGGTTATTTTTAAATACTTTGTGAAGAGATGGTAGAAAGAGCTATTACCCTAGAAGAGTGAAAGCTACTCTTGAGTAGTTGAATTTTGGGGATTACAATTGTACATTTGATGACCTACCAAGAGAGAAGCCTACCTCTAGGGTGTATGAAGCTACTACCCATTGTAAATAGTCAATTGTAGGTTTAATTTTGCTAGATTAAAACCTGAGGTTTGTGAGGCACTAGATTTAGGGTTTACGCACACACAAGTCCTTAGAAATAAGAGTGTATCCATTCATTGAGTCTCCTTATTGTTCCTAACTCTTGTTGCTTTCCCTTTGTTTAAGAAGTCCAAGTTTTTCTTGAGATCAGAGGTGATGCACTCTCCTTCTTTTCATTTGAGTGATGTGTGATTGCTTGAGGACAAGCAATGATTCAATGTGGGGGTATTTGATGAGTGCAATTCATATTATGTTTTCTTACCCTTAAATTCATACTTTTTTATGTCTTTTAGCACTTCTTTGTATATATTCGGTGCTATTCTGGGTATGTTGGTTAATGATGCAGGAATTGAGGAGGTCGATATAAGTAGGATTAAATCAGGTCATCGGATGAAGGAAAATGGAAGAAATGCTAAGTGTTCAAGCTAAATATGGATAGAGCACAGTCCTGCTCTATCCCCTGAATCTCCCAGTCTGGTGTGGATCAAGTGAAGAAGCTTGCAGGAGTGTGACACCGAGACATACACTGTTGAAACACGATCGTGTCCCTCCCCCTGAATATCTCAGGCTGGAGTTTTTATTCTTCTCAATGGGGGAAGCACGTGCTAGAGGCTCCTAGCACGATCATGTTCATGGAAACATAAGCCAAGCATGACCACGCTGTCTCCCACTAAAAATCTCAGTCAAACACTTAGCTAATTTACTCAAAGATAGTTCATGGGAACACGGTCGAAGCATGATCATGCTTAGACCATGTCGAGCTTGAAGACATCCTTTTTAACTCCAGCTTTTTAGGGTTTTGATCTCATCTTTGTTCGGGGAGTCAACTCTTCACTGGGAGGACACTGAAGAGGGTAAAGATCATGCTTCACCACACACTCTAAGGGGATCAAGGAGGAGTCAGAGGCACAATAGAAGTGGGGTTGAGCATACGGAGCTCGACAAGGAAGATCATCATCAGTAGAACGGAGTCATGTCTTTTTTTGCTTGCTCTTCATTTATGTCTTTCTTGTTGTACCCATCAATGAGGGGCTAACAGTCCAAAGTACTCCGCGATGTTGAAATATGTGGTTTTGTATGCTTTAACTACTTGATTGTTAATGATTACGGAGTTCTTTAAGTTTCTTGTGTTTATTCTTGTGTTTGCATTTCTTGATGGCTTAAATTGCACAGCTGCCTTGGTAATTTAGTTATCTTGGTATGACTTGGTGTGTTTGAGAAGTATAGATACAACATTGCTTTAGGGCTCAAGTCAGCATACTATAACTCATAGGGATCGTTTCGGGGCATTGCTTTCTTGTAGTTGAAAAAACAATCCTAAACCCCCAATTTCTACCGTGATTCACTCTTTTACTATTAGTTCTTAATTAAATCTTTAACCACTCTTTGTTTGACTGAATATCAGAAGATAGATTAGTACTTTAAGTCCAGCTCTTGAGGTTCAACAACCTTACCCCTAACGGGGTACCACTGTATTGCTTGTGTGCGACCCATGCACTTGAGGAGAACACATCACTTGGCCAAGATGTTTGATAAGTGCTTATTTTTCTATATGTTTTCCATGCATCGAGCTTCATTTTTACCATGGTTTATGTCTCATAAAGTGTATTTTGTGTTCCTTTATGCAAATAAACTGTGAATACCTTAAAGGAAGAAAAAGAAGAAAAGATAGGTTATGAAGGCACATTTTGGGAAGTTTTTGTACAACACAAGGATCAAGATACGAGAGGAGCTTATGTACATGGGGGTGTGTACCAATTTCTAAGAGAATTCAAGCCAAATTATGAGTTGAAAGAACACAAAGGCAGTCACATTCCTATATCCTGACTTGTGTGAAGAATACAAGAGCTTCCTAATAATGATTCAATGATGAGAAGCCTCATAAACTACCACATGGACGTCTGCTAGACCATGTAGCCTCAAGAGAAGAGTCACTATTCATGCGATTACATGAAATTTCCACGCGGTCGCGTGGAAATTTCTGCAACCCACGCGGCCGTGTGAAGAATCACACGGTCGCATGGAGGCACATGATAGATACAGTTATTGACTATAAATAGTCATTTTGCCATATTCTTTGGAGACTTTTTACAAGTGTTTGAAGGGTGAAACGGCTAGGTTTTTAAGAGGGGGTCTTTGGCAAATTTGGGGGGCATTCTTCACCAACTTTGATAGATCTTTTCTCCATCATAGCATGAAGCCAGCCTTCGGCAACCTAGCTTCGGAGAGGGATCCTTCAAGATGTTGAGCGACCCATCATTGCCATCATCATGAATTCAAGGGGTTTTATTCTATAGTTTTTATTGCTTTTCATTCCATTATTCTTTGCTTTGTAATTTTCCCAATGGAGGGCTAAACCTTAGTAGGTATTTGGGCATGTCAACCCTAGGATCATATCTTTGTATTGATTTACTTTATGTTTTCTATTGAATCCCAGTTTAATTGAGTTTTAATCTTGTTTTCTCATTGCATGCATGTCATATTAATCCTTGTGATTGATTTGTATTGCATGATATGTTGCCTTGATGAGAGAGAGGTCTCCATTAGGGTTAGAACTCCAAGATTGAAGAGGGTTGAGAGGGTGAGGCATGAGATAGTGGAGTGTCCCCTTTCCTCTCTGATGAGTGCTTCCTATCTCCTTATTCCCTAGGCTTTATGCAACCCATATTTGGTGTGAGGCGTGGGATTGAGAGATTTCTCCACCAGGACCTTGTAGGTGGTTAGGGATCTTTCACCTAGAAGTACTGTTAGATCTATCTTTAGGAATCAGTTATACTCTCAGAAATTCCGAGAGTCCATTGCGGTCATATGTGGTGTGAGGTGTGAGATTGAGCGATTTCTCTACCGGGACCTCGTAGGGGACTAGTATCGGTGGCTTGAAGGTAAGGATCGATTATTCTTAATTTACCTCAACTCATTTAACTCGGTTTAGAAATATATAGTAAGTCTTGTGCTTCATGTTAGATCCTAGGAGGAGCATTGCCCAGGTACTTTGTCTTTATTGATTGAGACTTGCCCTTATCTTTACTTTTCCTTGCTTACTTACAATATTCATATTCTTACCATAGAGTTCATTTCACCATAATATTGATTCTAAATAGATAACTGAGAAGTGGTTACTACTAATACTTTTATTCCCTATAGATTTGACTACCCAACTCACTGGGTACTTTATTACTTTGATACTGGTGCACTTATGGTACACACACAAATAGGTGTGTCAAGTTTTTGGCGCCGCTGCCAGGGAAGGAGATATTAGGAACACTAAGACTTGGTTACTTTAGTCATTTACTTTTTCATTTGTTTTTCTACTTCATACTTCTTTCTTTTCGCCTCATGGGTGTGTACAACATGGAGGAGATAACACTAGATCTAAAAAAAGAAGACATGACTCCCTTTTCTTTGAGATTTTCCTCTAATGTCGTGCTCTGTGTGTGAGCACCACTTGCCTTGTGCCTTTGACTCGCTCCTTATTGCCTTAGAAGGTGTGGATAAGCTTGATCTTCGCTCTCATCAATGCCCTAACGGTGGAGAAGAAGATCCCCGAACAAAGATGATTTTGAAACCCTAAAAACTGGAGTTAAAAAGAGGAGATTTGGGCTTAACACTGTCGGTGCACGAGCGTGTCCAGACCGTGTCATGTCGGGGAAGAACTGAGTGAAAAGGCATGCCCTACCTGGAAGAAATAGTAGAAGGGACATGGTTGTGTCTTGACCGTGCAATGGTGTGACACGAGCATGTCAGGAGCACCCAACGCATGTCGTTTATTCTTAAATATAATTACCTTTAGCCTGGTTTTTTTAGTAGCATGGACACGATCATGTCCTAACTGTGTCAAGCTTGAGAACACCCTTCTACATAAATTTCATGCTGGATCAACATCAGGCTGAGATATTCACTGGGCATGACATGAGCGTGTCCATCTTTTGTCCAGCTTGAGAACTTGAACTCTTTTTAAGTATTCTCTCATTTTCTTCCCGTTTTCACTCCAAATTACATCGAGGCCCTCTATTCCTACACATATAACCAAAATACCCATAATAGCACTGCTCATGCATAAAAGTAAACTTGAGAACAAGTAAAATGATAGATTTAGAGCATGAAAACATATAGACAAAGTGCACTCATCAGATGTCTAACTGATCTATCGACCAATTGAAGTGTCATTCTAGTGGGCCTAGGTTCTCCCAAACCTAGCATCTGAAAGAATGTATAAGGTATCCCCTGAATCCGTCAATGCCTTCTCTTCACCCAAATTACCAATGTTGCATGAAATGATGAAGCTACCGGGGTTTTTCTTCTTGTTCGGCATATTCTTACAACACTGCAGAACATGAAGCATCTAAGATCACAGATACACTTTCCTCCAACTTCCTCTTGTTGGTTAAGAGATCTTTAAGGAACTTTGCATATCAAGGCATTTAAGACAACGCCTCCACAAATGGGATGTTGATTTACAACTGCTTGAATAGACCTAAAAACATCATGTATTGTTCATCATTTTGGTCATTCTTTAGTCTTGAGTGGTAAGGAATTCTTGGCTTATAAGGTGGGAGTGCCACCTCCTCCTCTTTAGCTCTTTATTCCACTTCTACTTCTTTAGGTGACTCAGCCATTGTCTTCTCAGTAGGGAATTTACTCTCAACTTTACGACCACTCCTCAAAGTGATCGCCTTCGCATGCTCTGTTGGATTTGTCTCTGTGTTGCTAGGCAAACCCTCTTGAGGTCTTTCCGAAGTGACTTCGCAATTTGTCCCACTTGGTTCTCCAAGTTATGTAATGAAGCGGTGTGGTTAAGAAGTGTGGCTTCAACCGACTGGAATCTCGTATCTGAAGATTGAATGAACTTGGTCAAAGGCTTCTCCAAATCAATCATCTAGTTCTCCAACCATGAAACTCTGTTTTTCATATTCGGGGCTTGTTATTGTTGGGGCTTGTTATTGTTGTTAGAAACCCGGTGGTGCCATAGCCTTTTGTTGCCCTTGATTACTCAAAGAAAGGTTTAGATGGCTCCTCCACCCCGGATTATAGGTATTACTATACGGATTTCCTTGACCCCTAATTGTATTTCCTACAAAATCCACCTGTTCCACTGAAGTTGTACCACTAATAGCAATCAGGCAATCAGATAAAGCATGCCCTCCTCCATACCCTATGCAACTCATCACTGTCACCAATCTAGGAGAAGTTAGAGTATTTAACTTCTTGCTAAAGGACTCAACCTGGGCTACCAATGATGTAACTGCATCAATCTCATGAAGTCTAGCTACCGTATTCTTTTCTCGTGTGTTATACTGATAACTAGTCATAGCCATCTCTTTCAATGAGCTTTTGGGCTTCGTCGGGGGTTTTACTACCTAAGGTACCTCCTGCTGCAGCATCAAGTAATTGATTCGTGCTTGGGTTCAAACCATTTTAGAAGGTTTAGATAATCATCCACTCAGGGAACACATATTGAGGACATACCTGCAGGAGATCCTTGAACCTATCCCATGTCTCAAAAAGGGACTATAATTCCGTTTGCACAAAAGAGCATATTTCAATCCTGAGCTTTGCAGATTTTCCAGGAGGAAAGTATCAAGCTAGGAAAGCTTCTACCATCCCCTCCCAAGTAGTAATCGATGCTTAAGGCAATGAGTGTAACCACTTTTCTCTCTCCCCTTCAAGGAAAATGGGAAGGCCCTCAACATGATGGCATCATCCGTAACCCCATTAATCTTGAGCATATCACACACTTCCAAGAAATTTTAAATGTGATTGTTCTGATCCTCATCAGCCAAACCATTAAACTGTGTGGACTGCTGTAACAACTGGATAAAGCCTGGCTCGAGTTCAAAGCTCTGAGCTGTAATAGGTGGCCTCATAATGCTAGATTGCGTGCTAAGAACTGCTGGTCTTGCATAATATGAGACTGTCTTTGCTGCTCATATTGCTCTGCTATATTGTCACACCCTTTCAACTTCTATCTCAGCTTGATTTGTCTATTCTTGTACAGGTTCCTTTCCCCGTCTATGAGTTTTTCTTCCAATGTTTGCATCACCTAGAGATTTCCTTGAAATTAATGCGATCATAGGTGTGTTGATCGGCAAGAGATTCTGATCAACATTCGTATGGGATTAGAGATTAGTCACCGAGAGATTGGGGCTAATCTACTCATGAGGTCTCTAGGTCTCAATCATCATCAATGCATCTTTAACTCATCCTAGTTCGGGACTTAATGACAACCCTAGGTGGATTCCTTGTCCAAACACTCCCTTCTCATCCTTGATACTCTCTTGTTTATTTACATCCGTGTGCTAGTTACCCGGCCATAGATTAGTTAGTTTATTTTATTTTATTTTATTTCATTTGTTCTTCATACTAAGAATTGTAGGCTAGATAATAGATGAAGAGTGAGTAATAATACTTCCTTGGCCCCGTGGAATACTATGACCCCTGTGTCACTTACAGCGTATTACTTGGCGATCCCGTACACTTGCGGGCAATCAATCAAATAGCTAAAGTAGAAAACTGCAAATACTTCCAAAACTCTTATTCCTAAGCAACGACGCCAAAAACTTAACACATCGCAAGTGCACGGGTCGTCAAAGTAATAAAATACCCTGGTGAGTGGGTAGTCTAATCCACTGGGAATAGTTGCTTAGAATCACAAGTATTGCTATGCAGCTAAAGTGAAAACCAATTTGTGATGTTGATTCAAAGAAATCGATACAAAGAAAAGTAAAATAGGAGAGAGAACATGCAAGAGAATTAAGAAGAGATATTGATGGTAAAATGGGGTACTCGGACAATGCTAACACTTGGACTATTGTTTGAAGTGCAAGGCTAATATTATGTCTCCTAATTGAATTTTAATGAGTCGTGGAAATCAAAAGACACACTGTGCCAAACCTAAGGTCAACTGGGACTAGTCCTTTACACTATACCCCTGCAGAAAGGGATACTCTCGACTTCTCACACTGTGTAGGATTGCTTAAAGCTCTAGGGATTCCAAGTGATAAACCCTATTCCCTAATGTAGATCTAACCGTTTGGTCCAGGCGTAAGATCACTAGTTATGATCAAGGCCCAGCACTAAGGATCACTTCAACACTTCACTCTGTTGCTTGTGCAACTAAGCCCCAGTGGAGTTTGTCTCTTACCACTTCACTCTATCATGGCTGCAAAGAATTCTTGGAACATGGAGATAGGATAAATCACGCCAGAGGAGAAAGGGGACATTCTGTTACATCTTGATTCACCCTCTCAACGCTATTCAATCTCGTTATGTCTAATCTAATGAAGTTGTCACCCCTTCATAGGATTACATAGATAGATTCTTAACCCTAGTGTTATTCTAAGGGAGAATAAAATCAACAAGCAGACAATATTGAAACTCAATTAAAACATCAATTAGAGGAAACATAATAAGAGTCAATGAAACAAAATTATCCTTGGGTTTACAAGTTGATAAGTGCTTGTGCGATAAGAATACAAAGTGTTCTTTCATTGTGTTGAGCATTACTTTTCTCGGGTTTTAACGCTAATATGTTTGTATTTATGTTACTTTCATGTAGGTAGGGTTGTGAGGCCAAATATGAAAGTAAGAAACCAATGTGGGTCGTCAATGCACCAATTTGGAGAAAATCTTGCTAAGGTTCAAACGCGAAGACATAGGTCGGGTTCGAGATACGGGAATGTGTGCCAACCTCCTTGTATTCAAGTTAGTATAACTATTTGGAGGGGCACAAGGGCAGTCACATTCAAGCATTCCAACTTGTGCATATAGATCTCCACCAACATGTCCGTTATTGAAGAAGTAAAGCGATCCACGACGTAAACGTGTGCCCGTTTGTGTTACCTCGATGAAAGCATGGATTTGGGAGTATTTCGGGCCGGTACTGTAGTAGGGTACTATAGCAAAACTGCAGCAACACTGTTCACAGCTGGCCGAGAAAAATAGGAAAACAGAGGATCCACACGGGAATGTGGAAATTCCACACGCCCGTGTGAAAAATCCATAGGGGCGCTGACACGGGCATGTGGATCCCCGATTTCAGCCCTTTAAAAACTGATTTCAACCCCGATTTTTGTATTCTTTTCTCCATCTTTTCCCCAACTTGAGAGAAGGGCTGTGGCTAGGGTTTTGAGAGGTAGTGGAGCATCCCCTTTCTCCTCCGGTGTGATCTATCCTACCTCCACATTCCAAGAGTTCTTTGCGGTCATAGTAGAGTGATTGGGGTAAGGGATGACCTTCCGCAGGGGCGTAGTAGCGAGTGCAACGGAGTGAAGCGTTGAAGTGATTTTAGCATCTAGGGCTTAACTGTGGCTAGGGATCTTTCACCTGGGCCAAAGGGTTAGCTCTATGCATAGGAATATGGTTTATCATTTGGAATCCCTAGAGCTCATTGCAATTCTATACAAGTGCGAGGTGTTGAGATTATTCGATTTCTCCCCCGGGACATGTATAGAGTTAGGCATGGTTGACCTTAGATTTGGGGCTATGCAATTAAGGATTTCCATGACTCACTATTGCATTAATTAGGAAGCATAATAGAGGTTTCTTACACTTGAAACAATTGTCCTTGGTGGAACAATATCCGGAAACCCCATCTTTATCAATTGCCCTACCTACTCCTTTACTTGTGCTCTCTTTCTTGTTATTTTTACTCTTGAGAATTGAATCTTGTCACACATACCACTAATCATCTTCTGCATTAGTTAAGAAATAATTTATGTGTCTTTATTCCCTACTCTCTGTGGATATGATATCCACTCATCTGGGATTATTACTTCGATAACCGTGCACTTGCGGTGTACACGCATATACAGACGTGTTAAGTTTTTGGCGCTGTTGTCAGGGAGTAGGCGTTTAGAGATGCTTTGCACTTTGTTTTTCTTAGCTATTCATTTATTCATTCTATTTCATATTTTCTTATTCTATCATAATTCTTATTTTGTTTCTTTTCTTTTGGTGCAGCTCCAGGTTATGACCCAAGGGAATCCCTCCATATTGATTGAAGGAGATTCCGAGCTCAAACGTACACTTAGAAGAAGAGGGAAAGAACCTGTGCAAGAACAGTCTAATCTAGCTGATTTGGAAGTAGAAGAATCTGAAAACTTGGCAGAACAGAATGAGAAGCAATGGACATTATCCGATTATTTAAGACCTTCAGTATTGGGGGCACAATCGAGCATTGTGCATCTGATAAGTGCTTGTGCGATAAGAATGCGAAGTGTTCTTTCCTTGTGTTTGAGCATTACTTTTCTTGGGTTTTAACGCTAATATGTGTGCAGTTATGTTACTTTCATGCAGGTAGGGTTGTGAAGCCGAATATGAAAGAAAGAAGCCAATGTGGGTCGTAAATGCATGAATTTGGCGGAAATCTTGCTAAGGTTCAAACGCGAAGACACATATCGGGTTCAAGATGCGGGAATGTGTGCCAACCTCCTCGTATTCAAGTTAGTATAACCATTTGGAGGGGCACAAGGGCAGTCACATTCAAGCATTCTGACTTGTGCATATAAAACAAGATCTCCACCAACATGTCCGTTATTGAAGAAGCAAAGAGATCCATGATGTAAACGTGTGCCCGCTTGCATTACCTCGATGAAAGCATGGATTCGGGAGTATTTTGGGCCTGTATTGTAGTAGGGTACTGTAGAAAACTGTAGCAAGAATACTGTTCCAGCAATGTTCACAACCGGCCGAGAAAATTGGAAAACAGAGAATCCACACGGGCGTGTAGAAATTCCATATGCCTGTGTGAAAAATCCAAAGGGGCGCTCACACGGGAGTGTGGATTCCCGATTCCAGTCCTTTAAAAGCCAATTTCAGCATTCTTTTCTCTATCTTTTCCTCATCTTGAGAGAGGATTGCGGCAAGGTTTTTGAGAGGTATTGGCTAGGGCTTTGGGGAGGTTCTATGGCTCCGACATTACGCGCCATTGGAAGAAGGTTAGTGGGAGAGCTTTCGTCGGTACCGATTCGGCGAGGTGTATCCTAGGCCGGACAAAGGGACCCTTGTGACGATTAGAGGACTCTCCACAAGACCATCACCATGACTAATGAGGGGGTTTTCTATTGATGCTTTATTTTTACATTTGATTTCATTGATTGTATCTAGCTCCATGGAGAGCTAAACCCCTAGTGGGTACTTGGGTATTTGTGAACCCTAGGATGTATTCGTATCATTGAATCTCTTTATAATGCTTTCAATTAATTGATGTTTATTGTGAGTTCTAATCTTGTATGCTTGATTATATGAATACTCCTCTAGAGTAACACTAGGGTTGAGAGTTCTTCTTTGTAACTCTTGTGAGTTAGTGACACACCATGAGAGTTAGACAAAGCTAGATTGGAGAGGGTTGAGAGGGTAAGTCGAGAGGTTGCGGAGCATCCGCTTTCCCCTCTGGTATGATCTATCCTACCTCCATGTTCCAAGAGTTCTTTATGGTCATAGTAGAGTGAATGGGCTAAGGGATGACCTCCGCTGGGCTTAGTTGCGTGTGCAACGGAGTGAAGCGTTGAAGTGATTTTAGCATCTAGGGCTTAATTGTGGCTAGGGATCTTTCACCTGGACCAAAGGGTTAGGTCTATACATAGGAATAGGATTTATCATTTGGAGTCCCTAAAGCTCATTCCAATTCTATACGAGTGCGAGGTGTTGAGATTGTTTGATTTCTCCTCCGGGACATGTATAGAGTTAGGCATGGTTGACCTTAGATCTGGGACTATGCAATCAAGGATTTCCACGACTCACTATTGCATTAATTAGGAAGCATAATATAGGTTTCTTGCACTTGAAATGATTGTCCTAGGCGGAACAATACCCGAGTACCCCATCTTTATTGATTGCCTTACTTTCTCCTTTACTTGTGCTCTCTTTCTTACTATTTTTACTCTCGAGAATTAAATCTTGTCACACATATCACTATTCATCTTCCGCATTAGTTAAGAAATAATTTAAGTGTCTTTATTCCCTACGCTCTGTGGATACGGTACCCACTCATCTGGGATTATTACTTCGACACCCATGCACTTGCGGTGTACACGCATATTCGGACGTGTCAGCGTCCCCCAATTACAACTCAGAACTTCGAGCTAAAGCCGGCATTCATCCATATGTTGCAGCAATCCGCGCAGATCAATTGTTTTGCCGATGAGGATCCAAACAGTCATATAGAGAACTTTCTCGAGGTGTCTGATATGCTAAAGATAAATGGGGATAACGGATGATGCCATCAAGTTGAGGGCTTTCCCATTTTCCTTGAAAGGGAGAGCGAAGCAATGGCTACACTCATTACCTAGAGCATCAATTACCAAATGGGAGGAGATGGTAGTAGCTTTTCTTGTCTGTTATTTCCCTCCCGAAAAATCTGCAAATCTTAGTAATGAGATCTCATCCTTTGTACAATTGGAATTGGAGTCTCTATTTGAGATGTGGGAAAGGTTCAAGGAGCTCTTGAGAAAGTGCCCGCAACACGGATTCCTGGAGTGCATGATTGTTCAGACCTTTTATAATTGTCTGAATCCGAGTACAAGGAAACTCTTGGATGCGACAATAGGAGGTACCTTAGGTAGGAAGACCCTCGGTGAGGCCCGTTAATTAATTGAAGAAATAGGGTTAAACAGCTACCAATGGAATGCTAGGGAGAAGAAAAAGGTGGCCGGTCTCCATGAGATAGATGCAGTGACTTTCGTTGGCGGCTCAAGTGGAATCATTGAGTGAGAAGTTAGATCTTCTAACTTCGAACCGAGTAGCGACCGTGATTACTTGCACCGGGTGTGGTGGAGGACATGCTTCCTCCGATTGCCCGATATCTATTGGTGATGCATCTGGGGTTGAGAACGTCAATTTTTTAGGTAATAGCATGAGGACTCAAGGGAACCCATACAGCAATACCTACAATACGGGTTGGAAGAATCATCCCAATTTCTTATGGAGAAACAAAGGTCCACAAAAGGCCATGGGGCCACTGGGTTTCCAACAACAAGGCCCAAATGTGGAAAACAAAGTTTCAGGTTTGGAGACCCGAATGACCGATATGGAGAAGGCCTTAACTAGGTTTGTGCAATCATCAAATACAAGGTTTGAATCAATTGAGGCTACACTTCACAACCATACCGCCTCCTTACATAATCTTGAAAATCAAGTGGGGCAGATTGCGAAGTCCTTATCGGAAAGGCCACATGGAAGTTTGCCGAGTAATACCGAGACCAACCCTAGAGAGTATGTGACGGTGATCACTTTGAGAAGTGGTCATGAGGTCGATGGTAGGCTTCCGAGTGAGAAGCCAAATGAGCATGCACCCGAGGTTATAGAGGTTGAAGAGGGAACAAGCAAAGAGAAGGAGGTGGCACCTCCACCTTTCAAGCCAAGGATCCCTTATCCCTCTAGATTGAAGAATGACCAAGAGGATGAACAGTACAAAAAGTTCCTGAGTTTGTTCAAGCAACTCCACATCAATATTCCTTTTGTTGAGGCATTGGCCCAAATGCTATGTATGCCAAATTCTTAAAGGACTTGTTGACCAACAAGAGAAAATTGGAGGAGAGTGCTTCAGTGATTTTAGATGCGTCTTGCTTGGCGGTCTTGCAAAAGAACATGCCGAACAAGAAGAAAGACCCGGGAAGCTTCATCATTCCATGTAATATCAGCAATCTAGGTGAAGAAATCGCATTGGCGGATTTAGGGGCTAGCATCAACGTCTTGCCATACACCTTCTTTCAAAAGCTAGGCTTGGGCGAGCCTAGACCTACTCGGATGACTTTGCAATTGTCGGACCAAACGGTGAGACATCCGAGAGGCATCATCGAGGACGTGCTTGTCAAGGTGGACAAGTACATTTTTCCGGTTGAGGATGTGGATGTACCCTTGATACTTGGGAGGCCATTTTTGGGGACTTCCAAGGCATTGATTGAAATGGACTGTAGAGAGCTAACTTTGAGAGTTGGAGATGACAAACTCACATATCGCCTTGCTGAAGCCATGCAGCATTCTCTTGATTTTGATGATACTTTGTATTTTCTAGATGCTACTGATGAGATTGTTGATGAATACATACAGGAAATGTTCAATCCGGATCCGTACGAAGGCTTGTTCGACCAAGATGAGGACAATGAAGAGATCATGATGCTTAGTTCGATGGAATAAGTACCATCTACCACGGGGATCTTGAAGAAGGTGCTCTGGAAATTAAAGAGGGCTAGGAGACACCACCAGAAATGCTCCAAGGCTGTTGGAGATATGCGTGAACTGAACAAACTGGGTGAATCATTGCTAGGTAGTCCCAAGCCCGACAATTCAACCTCTACCCTCAAGAGATTTTGCTCATCATGTTTTCAAGCCATGGGTAAGAGGGAAACTTTCATCTATGAGCCCCCGTGAGGTAAGACAAGGTACGTCAAGCTAAGTGACGTTAAACAAGCGCTTCTTGGGAGGCAACCCAAGTGTTTACTATTTTCTTAATTTGGTAGTTTAGTGTTGCTTAAATAAATTGTTGAGTGTTGGTATCTTGATGTTTTATATTTCTGCTGTGTTTTTATCTTGAGTTTTCAAGTTCATCATGCGTTTTATGTGAATTTGGCGAAGTTTTGGTCGTTTGAGCTATTTTTCATGTTTTTCACAGGTATAAATTGCATATTGGGGCAGGCTCTGATTATGTAAACATGTTCAGAAAATTTTCTGTAGAGTCTGCAAAATTTTCTAAGGCATCCAAAGAAAACACACGGCGTGTGGAATTAACACACGCCCGTGGTTTTGTATTGTGAGCTCATCCAGAGAAGGCACAGAGGCGTGGACTTGCCCCTGTGAACGACCATGCAATCCTTGTATGCCTGTGGGTAATTTTTGCACGGGCGTGTGAAGTCCTGCAGTGATTGGCAGACTTTCCCGAAAGCACACAGGGGCGTGGACTCGCCCCTGTGGGCGACCTTGTGAAGATCGTATGGGCGTGGGTAATTTTTGTATGACCGTACGAGTCTCTGCAGAGGAGCTCTCTTCATGTCAAGAAGTCACAGGGGTGTGCGCTTGCCCTGTGAGTTGGGCTAGTGAAGGCCCACACCCGTGTGGAATTTCCACACGGGCGTGCGAAACACTTAGCGAGTTTTCTCAGATGTCTAGAGCAGCCACAGGGGCTTGCGGCTGCCTCTCTAGGCCAGGCACACGGGCGTGGGTATTTTTCACACGCCTATGTATTCGCATTCAGAGGCATTGAGTGTTTTCCCGAGAGCACACAAGGGCGTGTACCTTCCCCTGTGAAGCTTTCTTGTGGAGGTACACGGGAGTGTGTAATTTCCACACACCCGTGCAGATGTACAAAACTTCAAGAGGCACGAGTCCTTTTAAAAGGATTATTGTTCCTCTTTACCCTAATATCCTCCGGTTGTCTGAGAGCACTTCTACATTGTTTCCTGACCTCATATCACCGATTTGGAAGGATTTTACTTGGTTTTCCGGCCGTTTTCAAAGCTTTCTCATCTCAACTTGACGGTAAGCCCTATCTTTGATTTCCTTCACAAATTCATGATTTTCATCGATGAAACTAGTCTATAATGCTTTGTTTCTTCAATTAGAATGATTATTTATATTTAGAATGAAGTAAAAGCATTGTAGTGGTGCAATTGTGGAGTTTAAAGTGCGGTCGTGCGTTTGTTCACGTCCCGTAGATCCACACGGGCATGCGGAAATTCCGCACGACCGAGTGGATTTCTGTAGCTATGTTGAATTAACTTGTTTGATCAATTCTCTTTCAATTTTTGCAGACTATAGCACCCAGGTCAAAGAACCAAGCTGATAAGTGACCACGAGAGTCGTCCCCTAGGTCCGAGAGCATGAGATTCACTATCCCTGATCATCAGGCTCGTTTTGAGCTTTTGTTGAGACTTCGGTTCAGACAGACTCGGTTCTTGGACATGAGTATATTGAGAGATTTGCAGCAGGAAGATGAGTTAGCTGATGAGGTCGAGGATCTCGTGTCAGTGGGTGGTTGGAGGTAGTTATTATCGATTAGAGAGCCAGCCATCCGGGAGCTTATACTGGAGGTTCTGTCGACATTCGAGTTCGATAGATCCTATACGAGATTTGATGACCTCGACATAGTTCAGTTCAGAGCATTTGGATATCACTATAGTCTGAGTATCACTCTATTTTCAGTACGGCTCAGCTTGTACGAGGAGGCATTTACAGACACTGAGGAGTACTCTTAGTTACCGACAGATTATCCTGGAGCTCTGACCCCTCAGAGGGCTTACAGAGCATTATGTGGTTAGGGCTAGTATGAGCCGGGGGTGTCCAAGGCCACGTACCTTTCCCGACTTGCGTACCGATATCTACATGCCATTATGAGCAGGTCGATGAATGGTCGTGGTGATAGCACTGGTGTTCTGAGCCAGCAGGAGCTTTTGTACTTGTATTCGATGATGCAGCGCACACCAATCCATCTAGGGTACATTCGACATCAGAGACAATATGCCAGATTGGGAGCGATTTTCTTGGGTCCATACATTACGAGATTAGCTCTGGGTATGGGTCTCTTGAGCGCCATTCGCGTGGCCGAGAAGAAGAATATACCTGCGCCCCTGAGGCTAAAGACGATGAGATTGATGGGCATGGTCCATAGGGTTCAGACAGGGGTTTATGCTCTGGTTCTACCGACCCCAGAGATAGCCGAGGAGGAGGGTAATGATGCCGAGGCTCCCAGCCTGCCCCCGAGCCTCAGTCAGCACCTATAGAGACCGAGGTACCTCCGGTGACAGAGGACCCACCGCCCGTGCGCATGTTTTCACCATCTCGAGCCCAGGATCGCTTTGAGAGGCTGTAGAGTGCTGTGGGGATGATATGGACAGATATAACGGAGGCCTGAGCAGAGATTGCCGATATTAGGGCTGTGCAGGCTGCACAGTATACGGAGTTCATGGCACGTTTCGACATATTACGACAAAGCTTAGAGCGAGACGTTGGCTCGTCATTTGTCCTGCGGCCGAGGACTCCTCTGACCCCCTCAGCTCCGCTAGCATCTCCTTTACCACCTCCACCAGCACCCTTTGATCTAGCCCCAGCGTAGTAGAGGATCCAAAGTGCGACATCGACACTTGATTTTATTTTCCTCATCTTTTATTTCCACATTTTATTTTGGACTTGTATACTCAGAAAGGCCTCTCCTTCTGAGCTTATTTTCATTTTGTATCTCGAGTTGTATTCATTTTCTTATCTTTTATATACTCTAGGCCTCTCCTTCTCAGCACCCGTTGGAACAACACTCAAAAGTACTAGTTTTGATTGATATACATTAATATACATGCTCACATAGCCAATGGTGGTTCACCTTAGTTGCATTGATTGTATTCTTCAGTTTAGGAAAATCTTTAACAATGAATATTTTCATGCTTTAGTTTTTGCTTGAATTTCTAGGAATTTTTGCCCGATTGACACTTGTTGCACTACTCACTCTTTGAACCCTGTTGGAAACTCATGTTTGGTGTATAAGGGACTAGTTTTAGTTGTTTCTTGCATTAATTCTGAAAAAAAAATGAAAAGAAAGAACAAAATAGTTTTGTTGTTTAGTTGTGCTTGTTGGGTGGAAAGAGCTACCGCCTATGATGTATGAAGCTACTCTCATAAGTCGGATACTAGTTATGCCATAATGAGAGAAAGAGCTATCTTATGGGATGTGTGAAAGCTACCACCCCGGTAGAAAGAGCTACCACCTCGAAAGTGTGAAAGCCACCTTAGCGGTCGCTTAGGAAAGGGCTACCTTAGAGGATGTGTGAAGCTACTACCCTTTTTGAATTTTTGTTACCTTTTATAGATAAATAAGTCCCTTATACATAGAACTTTGAGGAGTATACTTTGGATCGAGTTGAGTGAGTTCACACATTTACACGATTTCGGGTTTGTCGCCTTTTTGATTCAAGTTTTTAGTTAGATCATTGATTTTTCGTATTTAGTGTTGAAATTTCCTGTACTTATAGAATGCACTCTTTGTATGCTTTGGTGAACCTAAGGCCAAGCAGTTCCAATATTTCTTTCGTCTGTGCTTTAATGTTTTAATTTTTTGTTTGAGGACAAGCAGAAGCTTAAGTGTGGGGGAGTTTGATAAGTGCTTGTGCGACAAGAATACGAAGTGTTCTTTTCTTGTGTTAAGCATTACTTTTCTCGGGTTTTAATGCTAATATGTGTGTATTTATGTTACTTTCATACAGGTAGGGTTGTGAGGCCGAATATGAAAGTAAAAAGCCAATGTGGATTGTAAATGCACCAATTTGGAGGAAATCTTGCTAAGGTTCAAACACGAAGACATAGGTCGGGTTCGAGATGCGGGAATGTGTGCCAACCTCCTCGTATTCAAGTTAGTAAAACTATTTGGAGGGGCACAAGAGTAGTCACATTCAAGCATTCTGACTTGTGCTTATAGAACAAGATCTCCACCAACATGTCCGTTATTGAAGAAGCAAAGCGATCCACGACGTAAACGTGTACCCGTTTGTGTTACCTCGATGAAAGCATGGGTTTGGGAGTATTTCGGGCAGGTACTGTAGTAGGGTACTGTAGCAAAATTGTAGCAAAACACTATGCCAGTACTGTTCATAACCGGCCGAGAAAAATAGGAAAACAGAGGATCCACACGGGCGTGTGGAAAATCAACAGGGGCGCTCACAATGGCCTGTGGATCCCCGATTCCAGCCCTTTAAAAGCCGATTTCAGCCCCGATTTCAGTATTCTTTTCTCCATCTTTTCCCCAACTTGAGAGAGGGTTGCGGTTAGGGTTTTGAGAGGTATTGGCTAGGTTTTTGGAGAGGTTCTATGACTCTGACATCACGCACCATTTGTAAGTAGGTTAGTGGGAAAGCTTTCGTCGGCACCGATCCGGCGAGGTGTATCCTAGGACGAACAAAGGGACCCTTGCGTCAAGTAGAGGACTCTCCACAAGACCATCACCACGACTAATGAGGGGTTTTTCTATGGATGCTTTGTTTTTACATTCGATTTTATTGATTTTATCTAGCTCCATGGAGAGCTAAACCCCTAGTGGGTACTTGGGTATTTGTGAACCCTGGGATGTATTCGTTTCATTGAATCTCTTTATTATGCTTTCAATTAATTGGTGTTTATTGTGAATTCCAATCTCGTATGCTTGATTGTATGAATATTCCCCTAGAGTGACACTAGGGTTGAGAGTTCTTCTTGGTAACTCTTGTGAGTGAGTGACACACCATGAGAGTTAGACAAAGCTAGATTGGAGAGGGTTGAGAGGGTGAGTCGAGAGGTAACGGAGCATCCCCTTTACCCTCCTGTGTGATCTATCCTACCTCCACATTCCAAGAGTTCTTTGCGGCCATAGTAGAGTGAATGGGCTAAGGGATGGCCTTCCGCTGGGGTTTAGTTTCGAGTGCAATGGAGTGAAGCGTTGAATTGATTTTAGCATCTAGGGCTTAATTGTGGCTAGGGATCTTTCACCAGGACCAAAGGGTTAGGTCTATACATAGGAATAGGGTTTATCATTTGGAATCCCTAGAGCACATTGCAATTCTATATGAGTGCGAGGTGTTGAGATTGTTCGATTTCTCCTCCAGGACATGTATAGAGTTAGGCATGGTCAACCTTAGATTTGGGGCTATGCAATTAAGGATTTCCACAACTCACTATTACATTAATTAGGAAGCATAATAGAGGTTTCTTGCACTTGAAATGATTGTCCTATGCGAAACAATATTGGGGAATCCCATCTTTATCGATTGCCTTGCCTACTCCTTTACTTGTGCTCTCTTTCTTATTATTTTTACTCTTGAGAATTAAATCTTGTCACACATACCACTAATCATCTTCCGCATTAGTTAAGAAACAATTTAAGTGTCTTTATTCCCTACTCTCTGTGGATATGATACCCACTCTTCTGGGATTATTACTGCGACACCCGTGCACTTGCGGTGTACACGCATATACAGACGTGTCACAAGTCCAAGCACCCACTAGGGGTTTAGCTCTCCATTGAGGAATACAAAATCAACAATGAAATCAAAAGTGTAAGTAAGCAATCAATAAAAAATACCCCTTGTCGTCCGCATCGATGGTCTTGAGGATCTGCCTCATTTTTCCAAAGGTTCCCTTGTCAAACCTAGGGGATACCTCACCAAATCAATGCCGACAAAAGTTTCCCCAATAGCTCTCCTCCAAAGAAACTCGATGTCGAATGCTATAGAAACTCTCCTAAAACCCAGCAAAAGCCTCTCCAAACCCTAGCCACACTCTTCACAAAAGATAGGCGAACGATAGGAAGAAGATCCCCAAATAAAACTCTCAAAATGGTATTTATAGGGCTAAAATCGGCATCCACATGCCCATGTAGAATTTCCACGCCTGGCGTGTGGATTTCCAGGTTGTGTTTTCCTGCGCGCTATGAATAGTAACTACTATAGTGATTTTGTTGCAGTAAATGCTGCAGAATTTTGCCAAAATACTCCAGAATTCATCTCTTCATCGAGGCCTCCAAGTTCTGCAGACAACCAAGCGGTAGATCACGTCGGGTCTTCAAGTAATAAACATTGATGAAGCTCTTGGAAATGTTACATAAGTTGGAACACATGAGTGTGACTACCTTTGAGCCCCTCCAATTTGTATATTCACTTTAGCATTTTGGAGGTTGGCACACACCCATATGTCTTTGATCAGAACTTGTGCCTTGACCCTTGTTCTGTATAAGAATTCCATCAACAATTGCGTTCACGATCTACTTTTGCTTCATTTCTTCCAAACTTGTCTACACAACCCTAAATGCACAAAAGAGTACAAATACACACGATTGAGCTATAAAATCTAATAAAAGTGATGCTCAATGTAAGAAAAAGTATACTTCATATTACTTATACACAAGCACTTATCAATAACATAGGATTAGAGTCATAATTCAAAACCAAAATATAGGAGACATTTAGAAAAAAAAATGGCATAAGATTAGGGTTTTGATTCAAAAATAGAAGATATTCCAAAAATAAAACATAAGATTAGTGTTTTGATTACAAAATAGGAGACCTTTCATCATTGGACTAGTCTGTTGATAGAAAATTGAAAAATAGGAGACATTCCAAATAGAAAACATAAGATTAGGGTTTTTATTGAAAAATAGAAGACATTATAAAAGGAAGACATAAGATTAAGGTTTTGATTCAAACCCAAAAAATAGAAGACGTTCCGAAAAGAAGAAACAAAGGATTATTGTTTTGATTGATAAATAGGAGGCATTCTGAAAAGGAAAGATAACATTTGGGTTTTGATTCAAAACTAAAAATAAGAGACATTCTGAAAAGAAAATATTGGATTAGGATTTTTATTCAAAAATAGAAGATATTTTGATAAGAAAACTTAGGATTATTTTTTTTTATTGAAAAGAAAAAATTAGGAGACATTGCGAAAATAAAACATATGATTATGGTTTTGATTGAAAAATAGGAGACATTTCGAAAATAAAAATATAAAATTAAGGTTTTGATTAAAAAATAGGAGACGTTCTAGAAAGAAAACATAGGATTAGTAATTTGATTCAAAACCAAAAAAAAAGGTGACATTCTAAGAAGAAAACATAGGATTAGGGTTTTGATTCCAAAATAAAGGAGACATTCCGAAAAGAAAACGTAACATTTGGGTTTGATTCAAAACCGAAAAATTACGAGACATTGAGAAAAAAAACCATAGGATTAGCTTTTTGATACAAAAATAGAAGGCATTCCGAAAATAAAACTTACGATTAGGTTTTTGATTGAAAAGTAAAAATTAGGAGACATCAAGAAAACAAAACATAGGATCAGGGTTTTGATTTGAAAAATATGAGACATTACAAAAAGAAAAATTAGGATTAGGATTTTGATTAGAAATAGAAGGTATTCCGAAAAAAAACATTGGATTAGGGTTTTGATTCAAAACCAATAAATAGGAGACATTCTGAAAAGAAACCATAGGATTATAATTTTGATTAAAAACCAATAAATAGGAGACATTTTAGAAAGGAATACATAGGATTATTGTTTTCATCAATATATAGGAGACATTGTGACAAGGAAACATAGGATGATTGTTTTGATTCAAAAATATGGCACATACCAAAAATAAAGAATAGGATTATGATTTTGATTCTAATGCGAAAAATAGGAGGCATTCTGAAAAGAAAACATAGGAATAGGGTTTTGAGTGAAAAAATTAGAGACATTCCAAAAAGAAAACACAACACTAGGGTTTTCATTTAAAAAAAAAGAGATATTCTGAAAGGAGGTCATAAGATTAGGGGTTTATTCAAAACCGAAAAGTAGAAGATGTTCTGAAAAGAAAACATAGCATTCAGGCTTTGATTTAAAACCAAAAAATAGGAGACATTTCGAAAAAAAAACATAGTTTCAAAACTGAAAATAGGAGACATTTCAAAAACAAACAGAGCCTTTGGGTTTTGATTCAAAAATGAATAATATGAGGCATTCCCTAAAGCAAACATAGCATTTGTATTTGATTCAAAAATGAAGAGTAGGAGACATTCCTCAAAGAAAATATAGAATTAGGGTTTTGATTCAAAAATAAAAAACATTTTGAAAAGAAAACTTAGAATTATGTTTTTGATTGAAAAGTGGAAATTAGGAGACATTCGGAAAGGAAACATAGGATTAGGGGTTTGGTTGAAAAATAAGAGACATTTCAAAACCAAAACGTAGGATTTGTGTTATGGTTCAAAACTGAAAAGTATTAGACATTTCAAAAAAAAAACATAGGATTAGGGTTTTGATTAAAAAATAGGACACATTCCGAAAAGAAAACATAGGATTGTTATTTAGATTCAAAAATAGGAGACATTAAGAAATGAAAACATTGGATTAGGGTTTTGATGAAAAAATATAAAAATAGGAGACATTCTGAAAAGAAAACATAAGATTAGGGTTTTGATTGAAAAATAGGAAAGATTATGAAAGGAAGACATAGGATAAGGGTTTTGATTCAAAACCGGAAAATAGAAGACATTTCAAAAAGAAAACATAGTATTAGGGTTGATAAGTGCTTATGTATTAGTAATACCAAGTATTCTGTTCTTACGATGAGCATTACTTTTATCACATTTTAGCGCTAATACATGTGTATTTATGAACTTTCATGCATGAAGGGTTGTGAAGCCATATATGAAAGAAAGAAGCCAAAGTAGATCAGGATTGTACTTTGTTGATGAAGTCTTGGAGTGAACAAATGTGAAGACACAAGTCGTGATCGAAGATACGTGAATGTGTGCCAACCTCCTTATGCTCAAGCAATTACATAATTTAGAGGGGTACAAAGGTAGTCACATTTGCGTATTCCGACTTGTGCAATGTTAGCAAGATCTTCACCAATATGGCATTTTATTGAAGAAGCGATGAAATCTACGGTATAGACGTGTTCCCCTTTATGTTGTCTCGATGAAAAGTGTGGATTCAGGAGTATTTTGGCGGAGTATTGTAGCAGGTACTGTAGCAAATTAATGTAGTAGTTACTATTGACAGCCCGCAGAAAATCATATTTCTAGAAATCCACACGGGCCCCGTGTGGATTCCTGATTCCAGCCTATATAAAGCATAAAGCCGCAATAGCCCCTATTTCAGGATCAATCTTTTATCATTTCTTCTATATTTTCTCCAACTTTTGGGAGGCCAGCGGCTAGGGTTTAGAGAGGCTTTAGCAAGTCTTTTGGAGTGGTTCTACGGCTTCGACACCTTGTTTCTCTTGGAAGATAGTTATTGAGGAAGCTTTCGTCGGCACCGATCCGGCGAGGTGTGCCCTAGGCTTGACAATGGGACCTTTGGAGAGGACGAGGGTACTCCACAAGACCATCGACACGAATACCATGGGGGTTTTACTACGGATTGCATGTTTTTACTTTCGATTTCATTATTGATTATATCTTGCTCCATGGAGAGCTAAACCCCTAGAGGGTACTTGGATTTGTGAACCCTAAGATGTATTTGTTTCATTAACCTTTTATGATGCTCTCCTTAATTGATGTCTTTAATTGAGTTCCAATATTGAATGCTTGTTGAATGATTTCTCCCTTAGAGTGACACTAGGGTTGAGAGTCTACATTGGTAATCCTTGTGAATGAGTGACACACCATGAGGGTTAGACAAAGCAAGATTGGAGAGGGTCGAGAAGGTAAGTCGAGAGGTAGTAGAGCATCCCTTTTTCCCTCCAGTGTGATTTATCCTACATCCACGTCCCAAGAGTTCTTTGAAGTCACAATAGAGTGACAGGTTAAGGGATGAACTCCACTGGGGCTTAGTTGCCGAAGAAACAGAGTGATGCGTTGAAGTGACTTTAACACCTGGGGCTTAATTGTAACTAGGGGTATTTAGCCTGGACCTATGGGTTAGATCTACATATAGGAATAGGGTTTATCACTTGGAATCTCTAGAGCTTCTTCCAATTTTACACAGTGTGAGGTGTTGAGACTAGTTGATTTCTCCGCGGGGCATAGTGTAGAGTTAGTCACGGTTGACCTTAGATTTTGGACCGTGTATTTAAGGATGTCCATGACTCATTAAGAATTAGTTAGGAAGCATAATAGTTGGTTTTGCACTTGAAGCAATAATTGTAGGAGGAACAATATCCGAGTACCCCACTTTTATCAATTGCCTTTCCTCTCATTTTATTGTGCCTCTCTTTCTTATTTTCTTTATTTTATTTGAATCGATCTTTATCCACACCATCATTATTTCATTTACACTCGAGCTAAGTAGCAATCTTGGTGTTTCTATTAATTATTCCCTATAGATACGATACCCCACTTACGTGGGATTTATTACTTCGACAAACCGTGCACTTGCGGGTCACACGCAAAGGGGCGTTGTCAAGTGTTTTGATTAAAAAATAAGAGACATTCTGAAAAGGAAGCATAGAATAAGGGTTTTGATTCAAAAAGAAAAATAGGAGACATTTCGACATTGGATTAGCGCTTTCATTCAAAAATAGGAGACATTCCGAAAAGAAAACATGGGATTAGGGTTTTGATCCAAAAATACAAGACATTGCTTAAAGAAAACATAGTATTATGTTTTTGTTTGAAAATTAGTAGACATTCCGAAAGGAAGACATATGATTAGGGTTTTGGTTCAAAACCAAAAAATAAAAGACGTTCAAAAAATAAAACATACGGTTAGGGTTTTGATTAAAAAATAATAGACATTCCCAAAATAAAACATAGCATTTGGGTTTTGATTCTATACCAAAAAATAAGAGACTTTCCGAGAGGAAAACATAGGAGTAGTGTTTTGATTAAAAAATAAAAGACATTCCAGAAAGAAAATTTGGTATTATTTTTTAGATTGAAAGTGAAAATTAGGAGACATTCTGAAATGAAAACATAGGATTTAGGTTTTGATTAAAAATAGGAGACATTCTGAAAAGAAAACATAGGATTAGGGTTTTGATTAAAAAAATTGGAGACATTCCAAATAAAAAACATTGAAATAGGATTTTTATTGCAAAATCAAAAAATCATAGACATTCCAAAAAAATTAGGTGTTTTATTGAAAATAGGAGACATTCTGAAAGGACATCATAAGATTAGGGTTTTGATTTAAACCTAAAAAATAGAAGATGTTCCGAAAAGAAAACATAGGATTAGGGTATTGATTCCAAATAGGGGACCTTCAGAAAAGAAAACATACAATTAGCATTTTGATTCAAAACCAAAAAATAGGAGATATTTTGAAAAAAAAAAACATAGGTTCAAAACTTAAAATATGAGAAATTTCGAAAAGCAAACATAGCATTTCGTGTTTGATTCAAAAATAAAAAAATAGGATACATTCCAAATAGAAAACATTGGATTGGGTGTTTGCTTAAAAAATTAAAGACATTCGGAAAAGAAAACTTAGGATTATGTTTTTGATTGAAAAGTGAAAATTAGGAGACATACCAAAAAGAAAAACATAGGATTAGGGTTTTGGTGTAAAAATAATAGACATTCCAAAACAAAACATAGGATTATGGTTATGATTCAAAACTTAAAAATAGGAGATATTCCGAAAAGAAAACATATGATTAGGGTTTTGATTATTGATTCAAAAATAGTAGACATTCCAAAAAAAATTATATTTTGGTTTTCATTAAAAAATATGAAAAATAGGACACATTCAAAAAAAAATATTAGATTAGGGTTTTCATTAAAAAAATATAAAATTTAGGAGACATTCCAAAAAGAAACAGAGGATTCGGGTTTGATTGAAAAATAGGAGACATTACGAATCAAAGGAATAGGATTAGGGTTTTGATTCAAATCTTAAAAATAGAAGACATTACGAAAAGAAAACATAGAATTTGAGTTTTGATGGAAAAATATAAGACATTCCGAAAAGAAAACATAGGATTAAAATTTTGATTCAAACTCTAAAATAGGAGATATTCCGAAAAAAAACATATGATTAGGGGTTTGATCTAAAAATAGTAGAAATTCTTTAAAGAAAACACAGGATTAGGGTTTTCTTTTAAAAATAAAAAAATATGAGACATTCCTTAAAGAAAAGACAAGATTAGGGTTTTCATTGAAAAATTAGAAAATAGGAGACATTCCAAAAACGAAAACATAACATAGGGTTTTGATTAAAAAATATGAGACATTATGAAAGGAAGACATAGGATTAGGGTTTTCATTCAAAATTGAAAAAAAAAGACGTTCCGAAAAGAAAACATAGTATTAGGGGTTTGATTAAAAAATATGAGACATTCGAGAAGAAAATATAGGATTACGGTTTTGATTCAAAACTGAAAAATAGGAGATATTCCGGAAACAAAACATAGGATTAGAATTTTGATTCAAAAATAATAGACATTCAGAAAAGGTACCATTGGATTTGAATTTAGATTCAAAACCTATAAATAGGAGATATTCCCAAAAGAAAACACAGAACTAAGGTTTTAATTCAGCAAAGAGGAGATATTCCAAAAATAAAACATGTGATTAGGGTTTTGAATTTACTATGAAAATATTAAACATTCCAAAAAGAAAACATCAAATTAGGGCTTTAATTCACAAATAGGAGACATTCCGACAAGAAAATGTAGGGTTACAGTTTTGATCAAAAAATAATGGACATTTGTTAAAGAAAACATAGGATTAAGGCAATATTCTAGAAAGAAAACATAGGAATAGTTTTTTGATTTAAAAATAGTTGACATTCTAAAAAGAATACATAGGATTCGGGTTTTGGTTCAAAACCATAAAATAGAAGATGTTACGAAAATAAAACATAGAATTAGGGTTTTGATTGAAAAGTATGAGACATTTGAAAAGGAAGACATATGATTTGGGTTTTGAACTCTAGAGTTTATTTTCTTGACTTTGGTTGTTGGATTCTTGATGCTTAATTGACTTCTTATTTGCGATCATATCTATTTAAGTTTAATTATGTGAATAAATGCTTGATTGCTAACAAGGCGAAAGCCCTAGCAATCATACTTGGTATTGCTACGTGACGAGAAGAAATTCCCACATAGCATAGACTTACCGTAATTCAAGAGGATAGTGGATACATCTCTAGTTAGGGTATCTAGGAGACTTTGTCTCCCATAATCCTTCCGATAGAATTGAGGATAATTTTCTGTGCTCTTTGCAATCATGTGGAGAGGATTTTAAGAAAAATTGCATTTCTACTCTGTATTCAGATTAGGGGCAATATCTCTCTTTGGGGAGAGATTATTTAATATCTTTAGTCCATAATAAGTTTTCATAGAATGTTAATGTGATTGTGTGGATGTCTATATCAGCTCTACATTTATTCAGTGACACTTCACCTAAAAAATTAGGGTTTTGTATATTTCTAGAAATCTTTTGGTTCAAATAGGCTGTTGACACACACCATGCGTGTGTGTACCACAAGTGTACGGGTTGTTGAAGTAATAAAATACCCAGTGAGTGGGTAGTCAAATCCACATGGAATAATTGTTCAGAAACACAAAGTATTGCTATTTTGCTAAAGTGAAAACCAATTTGTGATTTAATTCAAGGTGCTAAAGAGAAAGAGAACAAGCAACAAGAGTAAAGAGAGGTAATTAATGGTAAAATTGGGTACCCGGACAAATTTCACCCTATCACTATTGTTTCAAGTGCAAGACTAATATTATGCCTCCCAAATGAATTTTAATGAGTCCTGGAAATCCAAAGACACACTATCCCAAACCTAAGGTCAACCATTACTAGCCCTCTACACTATGCCCGACAGAAAGGGATACTCTAAACACCTCACACTGTATGTGACTGCTTGAGGCTCTAGGAGCTCCAAGTGATAAGACACCTAATCATGATTAAGACCCAACACTAAGGATTACTCAACAATTTACTCTGTCATTTGCACAACTAAGCTCCAGTGGAGTTTGTCTCTAAGAACTTCACTCTATCGTGACAACAAAAAACTCTTGGAATGTGGAGGTAGGATAAATCATGTCCAAGGAAAAGGGGACGTTCCGCTACCTCTCGACTCATCCTCTCAATCCTCTTCAATCTCGCTAAGTATAATCCTAATGAAGTTGTCATAACTTCAATGGATTACCTAGATAGATTCTCAACTCTAGTGTCACTCTAAGGGAAAATCAAATCAACAAGCACACAAGATTGAAACTCAATTAAAATCATCAATTAAAGGAAACATAATAGAAGTCAATGAAACAAAAACATCCTAGGGTTTACAAGTCCAAGCACCCCTAGGGGTTTAGCTCTCCATGGTGCAATACAAAGTCAAAGATAAAATCAAAGATAAATGCAAGCAATCCATAGAGATACCCCCCTTGTCATCCATTTCAATGGTCTTGAGGAGCCGCCTAGTCTTCTCCAAGGACTCCTTTGTTAAGCATAGGGCACACCTCACCGAATCAATGCCGACAAAAGCTCCCCCAATAGTTTTCCTCCAAAGGAAATTGATGTTGAATGCCATATAACAGATCCTAAATCCCAGCAAAAACCTCTCCAAACGCTAGCAGCACTCTCGCCAAAAGATAGGCAAAAGATAGGAAGAAGATCACCAAATAAAACTCTCAATGTGGTATTTATAGGGCTAAAATTGGGCATCCACATGGCCATGTAGATTTCCAGGCTATGTTTTTCCTACACGCTATGAATAGTAACTGCTACAATGATTTTGATGCAGTAAACTGCTATAGTACTTATGCTACAATGCTCCCGACTTCATTTTCTTCATCGAGGCGGCCAAGTTGGGCACACAACCATGCGGTAGATCATATCGCGTCTTCCTTTCTAGCACATTGATGGAGCTCTTAACAATGTTACACAAGTTGGAGCATATGAGTGTGACTGCCTTTGTGCCCCTCTAATTTGTGTATTCAATTGAGCATTTTGGAGGTTGGCATACACCCACATGTCTATGAGAATAACTTGTGCCTTAATCCTTGTTCGGTCCAAGAATTCCCTTAAAAATTGCGTCTATGATCTATTTTTGCTCCCTTTCTTCTAAACTTGTCTCCACAACCATAAATGCACAAAAGAACACAAAATACACATGAATGAGCATAAAATATGATAAAAGTCATGCTCAATGTAAGAAAAGTACACTTCGTAATACTTATACACAAGCACTTATCAACTGCATGTTTTGATAACCAGTGTCCTGTGCCTCATAACCCTAGAGAGATGCTATGCCTAGACATTGATTTCTTCCTTGATTTCTCTCCTATTATTTCCAGTATTTTCTTGTATTAATTTTCTTTTATTCACAGACTCATCACTTGTCCTATAGGGTATTTTTTGTGCCTAGAATTATTGTTAGTGTTCACCTCCTTCCTTGTAGACCGACACTCTGAACTTACACACACTTTATTATTCGATCGGCACATACACTTGTGTCCCTATCAAGTCTTTGGCACCATTTCTGGAGAAGGATAGTGATATTAGGAAGACTTGATTATCCATCACTTTAGCCATTTATTTTCTAAATAATTCCAAATCTCTATTTGCTTCATCTTTGAAATACTTATTTAACCCTTTTGTTTGCCAAATGTTTTCAAGTCATCCTTATAAAGATGATCCGTCAGTTAATTGACAAGTTGGCCATAATGAATGCAAGGTTGGATAATGTTATGCAACAAAGTCACTGGGATAAGAATTATTATTCTACAAAAGGTTGTATGGAGGATACAACGACCATGTTATGTGACCAATTGTTTCAGTTTGAATCAAAACACTCTCTAAATTCAAGCCAACAAACACTAGAAGTGGCATTGGATCACTTTGTAGGGTCTTTGGAAGAGCAACAAGAGGAAGAGTTCAGAGTTTTGTCTTTTCCAGAACTTTAGAGCATGATGTCGGTATCGGTAGGTAATGAAGAGGAACATTAAGGGGATGATAATGTCTTGCAATCACTAGAGATGGATGAACTAGTTGTAGAGGAGAAATTGGTTCATTCAAAATAAGAAATTAAAAATTTCACTCAAAGAACCACCCAAACTTGAATTGAAGAAGCTACCAGAGTATTTAGAATACACCTATATGGTCAAAAATTCAAAACTTCTAGTCATCATCTCAGCCCATCTAGCTGTTTGAGCAAAAGAAGAGGTTAGTTGAAGTTCTTAAGGAACATCAAGGGGAAATTGCATTTAAGATCTCTGACATCAAGGGTATAAATCCTTCATTTTGTAACCATAAGATATTAATGGAAGAGGATTACAAACTAGTTGTTCAACCTCATAGGAGATTGAATCTGAACATGAAAGAAGTGGTGAAAGTTGAGGTGATGAAGCTATTGGACGCCGAGGTAATTTATCGAATTTCTGATAGTGCATGGGTCAGTCCCATATAGGTTATACCCAAGAAGGGAGGAATAATAGTTATCACTAATGAGAGAAAAAAAATTGATCCTTACGTATATTGTTACAGGATGGAGAGTTTGCATTGATTGCTGGCTATTGAATGATGCTACAAGAAAGGATCATTTCTCTCTTCCATTTATTGATCAAATCATAGAACAAGTGTCCAAGCATATGTTTATTGTTTCTTGATTGGGTTTATCGGGATATTTTCAGATTCTAATCGATCTAGAAGATAAAGAGAAGACAAACTTTCACATGTCCTTTTGGTATGTTTGCATATAGACAGATGCCTTTTGGCATGTGCAATGAACCTGCCACCTTTCAATGCTGTATGACTGCCATGTTCGATGATCTTATTGAAGATATTATGAAATTATTCATGGATGATTTCTCTGTTTTCGAGGGACTCTTTTGAACAACGCTTTGAAAACTTGAAAATGATCTTCCGAAGGTGTGAGGGGACAAACTTAGTTCTAAATTGGGAGAAATGTCATTTCATGGTTCGTGAAGGAATAGTTTTGGGGCACAAAATATCTCAACATGCGATAGAAATTGATCAAGCAAAAATTGAAACTATCGAGAAACTTCCACCTCCATCCTCAGTAAAAGCCATATGAAGTTTCCTTGGGCATGTAGGTTTTTATAGGGGTTTCATTAAGGATTATTAAAGATATATTGGCCTCTCAGTAAGCTTCTAGAGAAGGATATGCCTTTTGAATTCTACACAGAATGTCTATCAGCATTTGAGACACTCAAAGAGAAACTAATGAATGCATCGATCGTTATATAGCCCATGATTGGAATCTTTCCCTTTGAAATCATGTGTGATGTGAGTGAACATGCAATTAGGGCTATCTTAGGACAATGAAGGGACAAGCACTTTCAACCTATATGCTTCGCTCGTAAAACTCTGAATGATGCACATGAAAACTATACCACTATTTAAAAAGAGTTACTAGCTGTTGTTTTTGCATTTGAGACATTTCGTCCCTATCTTATTTTATCCAAAGTCATAGTTTTTACCGATCATTCCGCACTTCATTATTTATTTAGCAAAATAGATTCCAAACAAAGATTAATTCATTGGGTTTTACTTTTGTAGGAATTTGATGTGGAGATTAAGGATAAACGAGGCATGGAGAATTAGCGACATATCACTTTTCAAGACTTGAGCACCCTGGAGGAAAATCTCAAGAAGAACAGGGAGATTAATGGTTTCTTTTCCAAAACAGCATCTCTATTCGATTACTGTATTAGGTGAAGTTGATACACCATTGTCCACAGACTTTGCAAATTACCTAGTAGCTCTGGTCCTTCCAAAAGATATAGTCTCACATCTCAAAAAGAAATTCTATGTGGATGTGAAGCATTATATATGGGATGATCCATACTTGTTTCAAGTTTGTACAGATCAAGTCATCCGACGGTGTGTTTCACACAAGGAAGGATTGGAAATCATTAGGCAGTCTTATTCGGGACCTATTGGATGAAATTATAGTGGCAAGAAAACTGTGGCAAAAGTGTTTAAAGCTGACTTCATTTAGCCATCCATTTTTCATGACATACAAATGTACATTCAATCTTGTGACAATTACCAATGCACAGGTTACATTTCTCACCATTTTGAAATGACTCAAAATCCCATTATTAATTGTAAAATTATTAATGTTTTCATGTATCAACTTTCATGGGCCCTTTCCCTAGTCTTTTGGAAATAGATACATCCTAGTAGCGGTAGACTATGTGTCAAGATGGGTAGAAGCTCAAGCTTTGCTTTCTAATGATGCTAGAATTGTTTGCCGATTTCTAAAGAGGTTATTCTCTCGATTTGGCCCACCTAGAGTAATTATTAGCGATAAAGGCGCGCATTTTTGCAATATGCAATTAGAAAGGGTTCTCAAAAGGTATGGTGTCACTCACTGAGTAGCTACTCTATATTACCCTTAAACTAGTGGCCAAGTAGAGGTCTCTAATCATGAACTAAAAAAATCCTAGAAAAGTCAACAATCCTTGGTTGGTAGGATTGGTCTGGAAAATTAGATGATGCTCTTTGGGCATATAGGACAGCTTATAAGACATCGTTGGGAGACTCACCGTATTGACTGGTCTATGGAAAAGCATGTCATTTACTGGTAGGGGGCTCTATGCAATACGGAGTAAAATCGGGAAGAAAATGAGAGAATACTTAAAAAGGGCTCAAGTACTCAAGCTGGACACGAGTAAGACACGCTCGCGTCATGCCCACTGAATATCTCGGCCTGATGTTGATTAAGCAAGAAATCTTTGTAGAAGGGTGTTCTCAAGCTTGACAAGGTCAGGACACGGTCGTGTCTAAGCCATTGAAAAAACCAGGCCGAAGGCAATTTTATTCAAGAAGAGGTGACACACTCTAGATGCTCCTGATACGGTCGTGTCACATCATCGCACGGTCAAGACACGACTGTGTCCCTTCTACTGAATCTTCCAGGCGGGGACTTTCCATTTCACTCAGAGTTTACACGATACAACACTGTCCGGACACGCTCGTGTGCCGACCGTGTCGAACCCGAAATCTTCCTTTTTAACTCCAGTTTATAGGGTCATGTTGGCATCTTTGTTCGAGGATTTTCTTGTCCATTGGGAGGACACTGATGCCAGCGGAAATCAAGCTTATCTACATCTTCTAAGGTAACAAGGAGTGAGTTGGAGGCATGAAGGAAGTGGTTCTAGCACACGGAGCTCGACATTGGAGGCAAATCTTGAAGAGAAGGGAGTCATGTCTTCTTTCTTCAGATTTATTGTCATCTCCTCCATGTTGTACTCACCCATGAGGGGCTAGCCCGCCATGTTTCCCTAGGGTGGGAAATATGTCGTTTTGTATTCTTTAACACTTGTATTCTTCTTGATCTATGGAGTTCTTTTGGTTTTTATGTTAAATATTATGTTTGCAAAACTTGATGTGCTTGATCTATGTAGTTACTTAGGTAAAACTTGATGGTGGATTGTTACAGTTTTTGTTGCCCTAGGCAATGACAAAACTTGGTGGGCTTGAACCCATACTATCTCTGTAAAACTCAATGTAGTTGACAGCCATAGTTGCAACATTGCTCTTAAGCACACACTATAACCCAAGAATGTACCTGGTAAGTCAAGAGAGTGATTGAGCATCACTTAGTGCATAGGAAACATCATGGAGCATTGTTCTCTTGTTTTTCACACTTAATCTAGTTGCCTATTATCTTCACTTGTTCCTTCTTCCTTTACTTTTCATTTTCGTTCTTCTGTGAATTAATCCAATCACCAATTCATTTCTCACTAGAAATCAGTGATGAGCCAATACTTTTTGTCTAGTAACTAAGGTTCGACAACCCTACCCCTCATGGGGTACCACTTTACTACTTGTGTGTGACCCGTGCACTTGCGGAGAACACATCAAGTTTTTGGCACCATTGTGGGGGACTGGAAACTACTAAGAAAGCTTATAATCTGGTATTCTAGTTTGTTTATATTGAGCATACTTGTGATTATCTCTCATTTCATTTTAACTCTGTGGTGCCAGTTATAATCCTTCTGGTTAATTTATACTTTAAATTTCCCCTGTACATACTAATCTTCTTGTATATATTTTGATTAGCGAAGTTAGTTATGATTGAGGACCTTTTGAATACCCTCAGGGACTATCAGGATGATAGTGATTTCGGTTGAATGC